>NC_142807.1:61930281-62037884 GCF_049724085.1 Artemia sp. Qi Xiang Cuo | reverse complement strand
GTGTGTGTGAGTTTTTTTTTGTGTTCATGTGTTAGTTTTTGTGTGCGTGTGTGTGTGTGTGCAAGTTTTTGTGTGTGTTTAAGTTTTGGTGTGTGTGTGTGTGTTTTCTTGTGTGTGAGTGTGTGTAAGTTTTGTGTGTGTGTGTATTTTTTTTTGTTAATGTTAGTTTTTGTGTGCTTGTATTTTTTAGTGTTATTGTGTTAGTTTGTGTGTGTGTGTGTGTGTGTAAGTTTTTGTGTGTGTGTGTGTGTAAGTTTTTTCGTGTGTCTGTAAGTTTTTGCGTGTGTGTGTTAGTTTTTTTGTGTGTGTGTGTGTGTAAGTTTTTTTGTGTGTGTGTAAGTTTTTGTGAGTGTGTGTGATTTTTTGTGTGTGTGTAAGTTTTTGTGTCGTCTAATGTGAATTTCAACCATTCAGGCTGGTGGACTAGGACCCCTAGTCTGAGCTTGTGAATTACTACCATTCAGGCTGGTTGACTGTGACCCTTATTCTGAGCAAGTGAATTTACAACATACTTGATGGTGTACTAAGTCCACAATATCGAGTTAGTGGAGTCCAAACATTCGTGCTGGTGGACTAAGACATCAATTCTGAGCTAGTGAATTTCCACCAATCAGGCTGGTGGACTGGGACCCCAATACTGAGCTGGTGGACTAAGACCCTAATTTTCCAACTCTTTCATTTCAAGACAGAAATTCAAAATGAACAAGCCTGAAATAGCAAAATAGTCATCAAAAAATATTGGTTTCAGACAACAAACAACAATGATTGAATAAGAATCCTATATCTTAAAAGTTCAAATAGCAAACTACACATCCCAAATAGTAATTTTCTGACAACACACACCTATGAAAGGCTAAGAAACATAGCTAATAAAAGCCGGAAATAGCAAATTAACCATCTCAAATCATAAGTTTCAGACAGCACTCACCTATGAACGGCTAAGAAATCCAGCTCGGAAAAGTAAAAAAATAGCAACCCACACATCCCAAATCATAGGTTTCAGACAACAAAAAAATATTAAAGACTAAGAAATAAATATAAGAAAATACATAAATAGAAAATTACACATAACAAATCATATTTTTAAGAAAACACTCACCTAAGAACTTACAAGAAAACTATCTCGGAAAAGTCAAAAATAGCAAACTAGTCAACACAAACTATAGGTTTCAGACAACAAACACCTATGAAATGCTAAGAAATTCAGCTCAGAAAATTCAAAAGTAGCAATCAACCCATCCCAAATCATAGGTGTCACACAACACAAACATATGAACTACTAATAAATAAAACACCGAAAAGACAGAAAAAGAACATAAAATAAAACACATCAACTTATACATAACTAATAAACATATGAAATAATAAGAAACAATAGCTAATAAAAGCCTGAAATAGCGAAACTACTCATCCCAAACTAGAAGTTTCAGACATCAAACGCCTATGACGGACTAAGAATCATAGCTCTGAAAAGTTCAAATAGCAAACTACACATCCCAAATCATAAGTTTCAGACAACACACACCTATGAACGGCTAAGAAATCTAGCTCATAAAAGACAAAAATAGCAAACCCCTCATCCCAATCATAGGTTTCAGTCAACACAGACAAATGAATGTCTAACAAATCCAGCTCAGAAAAGTCGAAATTAGCTAACAACATATCCCAAATCATAGGTTTCAGTCAACGCACATCAACGAAAGACTAAGAAACCTAGCTCAGAAAAGTCAAAAATAGCAAACTACTCATTCCCAAACTATGGGTTTCAGACAATATTCACCTAAGAAATACTAGAAAACCTTAGATCAGAAAAGCCTGAAATAGCAAACTACACATCCCAAATCATAATTTTCTGACAACACATACCTATGAAAGGCTAAGAAACCTAGCTCAGAAAAGTCAAAAATATCAAACTACACATCCCAAATCATAGGTTTCCGACATCACAAACCTATGAAAGACTAAGAAATCCAACTCAGAAAAGCCCGAAATAGTAATTTACATATCCCAAATGATTAAGTTTCAGACAGCATTCACCTACGAAATACTAAGAAACCTTAGCTCAGAAAAGTCTGAAATAGCCAACTACTCATCCCAAACTCGAAGTTTCAGACAACACACACCTATGAGTGACAAAGAATCCTAGCTCTGAAAAGTCCAAAAAGCAAACTATACCTCCCAAATCATAATTTCTGAAAGCACACACCTATGAAAGGCTAAGAGATCTAGCTCAGAAAAGTCAAAAATAGCAAATTAACCATCCCAAATCATAGGTTTCAGTCAAAAAATAACTAAGAATGTCTAAGAAATACTTCTCAGAAAAGTCAAAAAATAGCAACACACACATCAAAAATACTATGTTTCAGACAACACACACCTAAGAAAAACTAATAAATACTTTTATGAAAATTATGAAAAGTAAATTACATAACCCAAATCATAGGTTTTCAGACATCACGCGCCTATGAAAGACTAAAAAATCTAACTCAGAAAAGCCCGAAATAGTAATTTAAATATCCCAAATCATAAGTTTCAGACATCATTCACCTATGAAATACTAAGAAACATTAGCTCAGAAAAGTATGAAATAGAAAACTAATCATCAAAAACTCGAATTTTAAGAAAAAAAAAACCTATTAGTGACAAAGAATACTATCTCTGAAAATTCCAAGAAGCAAACTACACCTCCCAAATCATAATTTTCTGAAAGGACACACCTATGAAAGGCTAAGAAATCTAGCTCAGAAAAGTCAAAAATAGCAAATTAACCATACAAAATCATAGGTTTAAGTCAACACAAACATACTAATGTCTAATAAATCCTGCTCAGAAAATTCAAAAAATAGCAAAAAACACATCCCAAATCATAGGTTTCAGACACCACACACCTACTAAAGACTAAGAAATCCGGTTATTAAAAGTCAAATATAGAAAATGACATATCCCAAATCATAGGTTTCAGACATAACTCACCTATGTGTGTGTGTGTGTGTGTTTGTTTGTGTGAGTGTGTGTGTTTGTGTGTGTGTATGTGTATATTTATGTGTGTGTGTATGTATATGTGTATGTGTCTATGTATATGTGTGTGTATGTGTGTGTATGTGTGTATGTATGTATACATACATGTGTATGTGTGTGTATCTATGTGTGTGTGTATGTATGTGTGTATTTGTGTTTGTATCTTTGTGTGTATTTGTGTGTGTGGGTGTGTGTTTCTTTATGTTTGTGTGTGTGTTTTTGTGTGTTTTTGTGTGTGTGTGTGTGTGTGTTTGGTTGTGTGTGATTGTTTGTTTGTGTGTGCGTGGGTGGGCGTGTGGGTGTGGGTGAGGGTGTGTGCGCGGGAGTGTGTGTATGCGGGTGTGTGTGTGTGAGTGTGTGTGGAAGTGTATGTATGTGTGTATGTGTATGTGTGTGTGTGTGTGTGTGTGTGTGTGTGTGTGTGTGTGTGTTTCTGTGTCTGTGTGTGTGTCTGTCTGTCTCAATATGCGAGAGTGTGTGAGAGACAGAGAGACAGACACTGAGAGACATTGAAAGAGAGAGAGAGAGAGAGAGAGAGAGATTGTGAGATTGAGTTAGAGAGTGTCTGATAGTTTTTGTGTGTTTGTTTGAGAGTTAAACTTTGTCTGTCTTATTGGGTGGTGCAGAAGTGTGTGTGGGTGTGTGTGTGTGTGTGTCATCCCGGCAGCGCTTCTCTGGTCCGGGGGACCTTGGGGGGCCGGGGGTGGGCCTTTGGGCACAGGGAGGGCCTTTGGGGGCCTGGGGGACATTTGGGGACCGGTGGAGGGCCGTTGGGACCCCGTTGATCCGGTGGGAGCTCGTTGGGCGTTTGGGGGGCCCGGGGCTGCCCTTTGGGGGTCTGGGTGGGCCTTTGGGGCCCAGGGAGGGCCTTTGGGTGCCAGGGTGACATTTGGGGACCGGTGGAGGGCCTTTGGGACCCCGTTGGTCCTTTGGGAGCCCGGGGGACCTTTGAGGACCTGGGGCGGGCCTTTGGGGGTCCGGCGGGGCACTTGGGGGCCGGTGGTGGGCCTTTGGGACCCCGTTGGTCCTTTGGGAGCTCGATGGGCCTTTGGGGGGTCCGGGGATGGTCTTTGGGGGTCTGGGTGGGCCTTTGGGGGCGCCGGTGGCCCTTTGGGAGCTTGGGGGGCCTTTGAGGGTCCGGGGGGACAGTTGGGGGCCTGGGGAACATTTGGGGACCGGTGGAGGGCCTTTGGGAGCTTGGGGGGCTTTTGAGGACCGGGGGCTTCCTTCGGGGTTGGGGTAGGAGGATTGGAACCCTTTGGGGTTGGGTTAGAGGACCTCACAACACTGTTCAAATGAAACTTGTGTATTATAACGATCACACTCAAAACCTCTTCAAAAATCTCTTCAAAAATCTTCTTTTAAAATGTCTCTATCTGTTTCGCCGAAATAGTTCCATAACCTGTCTAAAACGGTTTCGCCCAAATAATCCCTAAACGTAAATTCAGCGTGATCCTTTGTTATTGGCATCTCTGCGCTAACGCATTTCAAATTAATAAGAAACCTTTTCGCGCGCTAAAACAATTCATCGCTAAGATGTTTCTTGCCTAATTGTTTCCATGGCCTTTGGTTATTAATATCCTTTGGAGTTCGACCAAAAGAGTTGTTCCCGAGGCAAAGACATTAATGATTTGGATCTATTCCTGGAGAAATGTTTCTAGGGTGAAAATTTTTAAAGTCTGACAGATGATGTCATTGATTGATTGATCTGTCAAGAAAGGGGAAATTAATTTGTTGTTTCTA
Source organism: Artemia sp. Qi Xiang Cuo (assembly GCF_049724085.1). Lineage (NCBI taxonomy): Eukaryota > Metazoa > Arthropoda > Branchiopoda > Anostraca > Artemiidae > Artemia > Artemia sp. Qi Xiang Cuo. The sequence goes on along the minus strand of NC_142807.1, from coordinate 62,033,123 downwards.
AGGGGAATTATTGATTCACGATAGGTGAATTGAGGTCGACAGCACAGGTGTTCCAAAGTCGATGTTGTTGTTGTTGTAAGTGCACGCTCTCAGCGAATGTCAAGGTCGATGTTGTTGTTGTTGACACACTTTGATTACGCAATCAAGTTCTCGGAAATTCACTTCCCCCTCGAGTCCTAGATCAATAACATTATTCCCGTTAGAATTCACTACGCATGTGCAACCTTCGTTCCGGAGTTATTACACATAGAAACATCAAATAAATCGACCTTGGAAAAAAAGGTCAATGACCCCATTACGTAATCTTTCTCCCTAGGGAGGCTATGCCCTTATTTGGTGTGGGCGTCGGAATTTTTAAAAAAAGTGTCCGGATCGGGATTCGAAGGGGTATTGTGGGCGTCGGACCTTCTGACCCCTCTCTACTCTGGAGGACTAGTGGCTCTGCAATATTTTTCATCCCTTAAAATGATCAGCAGAACTTTAATTTCCGTTCAAATAAGCTTTCTCTCAATCTTCTAGGAGCATTGGTTCAATACGATTATCCCTAAAAAAAGAAGAAAAAAAAACAAACAACAAATAAAACCACATCCGTGATCTTTCTTCTGGAAATTTTTTTCTTAATTCTGCATATATGTAGAGAAAAGATTGAAACCCCTACAATAGAGTTCTCTTGCATTCTCAGTCTAATAAGATGATTTTAATTACAATTATTTGATGTTTCGGGGGGTATTTACTCCCTTTTTTGAAAACCAGGCAAATTTTCTAAGGCTTTTAACTTTTGATGGGTAACATTGAACTTATGAATTATATAGATTTAGAACCAACATAAAAGCTAATTCTTTTGTTTTATTAATTATTATCAAAATTCTTTCTTTCAAAGTTTAGGTTTCTATTGTACTAAGTCACTTCATGCCTTGCTTACAGTTCATTTGCACGAGCGGTTTGATCAGGAAGACTCTAATTAGTGAATTAGAGTCTTGGAGAGAGTCATTCATAGTGAAAATAGTAGTCATCAAATAATGATAGGTTACTTGATTTTAAAGGTATAAATTAGTATTCCAGTTCCTCGATTTGACGGCAGGGTTGTCAACTTTTTGTCCATGATTGTGTCCCTTGAGCGTCCAAAAAGGTGTCATTTTTAGCTAAAATTTTTCCATCTTGAAATCTCAAAATCTAAAGGTTATTATTTTTTTTACCAGTTGTATTATATACCAAAAGACGCTTTGTAAATCTCTCTCAAAGCGGTCATTTAACATCAAATATAATTAACAAAAATTCATATGAAATAAAATATTCATGTTTTAACAAAATAATACAAATATAAAACAAAATGACTAAGCGTGAAAGCACTAAATTCATATAAACATGTAAATACCTTACTTTGGAGAAAATGATTTACTTACTGCACATCTCTTACTGACATCTCTGGCAAAAGCTGAACCCTAAAAAAAAAAAAAAAAAAAAAAAAAAAAAAAAAAAAAAAAAAGGACATGCTTTGGTGAAAAGTTACATTTTTTTTTACCAAAATATATATCCAGTTGGGAAATGTTTCGTCTTTTATAAAAATAATCACAAAATATCTCCCTTTCAAGGGCTGGACATACATAACTCTTTTTGGTACCGATTTCAGTAGCTCAGTGTGAAAGCGATAGCAGTACAAAAACAGTGATTTTTGCGCAAGATTTTCAAAACTAAACATCAAAGACAGCAATAGCCGTCGATGTAAATTGACGCCGAATACTAGAAGATTTTTTAGGCTCGAATCGCTGCCTTTTTCTGTGCGATTCGGTGCTGAAAAATTAATGTGTGTCCGGCCCTTTATGTCCCAAATTTCACAATGTGTCACTGTTTGACCTTTTATGACACTGTGCCCCCGCACATGGGAATGTGTCTTTTTGACACAAATGTATCTATTTGGCATCTCTGGTTGACGATAGCAGGCAGGAGGCAAAATAAAATTACCATTTTCTCTTAGAAAAGATCAGCATAAGACAAATAAGGGGGGAAAAACTTAAGCATACCAAATGCGTCCATATCTATTAAGTAAAGCAATTAGGATACTGGCATCTCCGTCATGTAGCTCGTGGCAAGTAGCACCTTATCATATACCATCACAATTGCCCTCATTATCTAAGCCTCATTTAGTAAAGTTCACTGAAATGAAAAAACCATTATAACTTGAAAATTCAAAAGATTACATTTGAAAAAGGTAGAACTTGCCTGTTGCAATGTATGCGGTAACATCTACAGGAGTGCAACATCAAACCAGTCATCTCAACATTTTGAAGCTGCTGAATTTCAACAATGGTTTTTTTTTGGCGTTAAGGAATAGGCTTTCAAGGACAATTATCAACCTTTTTTTCTAAGGCAAATCAAATTCCAGGGCGAAAATTCCAGGCGGAAGTTGGAAATGTTTGCGATACTATCCAGTAGATGTACTTTTAGGCGACAATATGCCATAGATGTTTGGAAAAAAATTATTGTTGTATCGATGTTTGCATGTTTCTGTGACTTTATACGTGCTACTGATGTCTACTAGCCTAGTCTACAGAACAAAGAGAAGCACTTTCATGCCAAAACTCTTAAAATGTCACATTCCCACAGAGTTTGTCAACAACACTAATTACATACCCATTTTAAGTGTTCATTCTCAGATACTGCAGACTCTTAGACATCAGAGACATGTCTAAGAGTCTGATGAAGACATCAGTACACCAACGTCAACTAAGAGACATCTAAGAGACATCAGAGATATCTCTCAGGCAGACTCTTAGGCTTTCAAAGAATTCCTTGGTTTTTGGTAAAATGATCGCATGCTAAAAAGCCCAGCAGAAGATCCATACAGCCTCAACTGCTTCAACTCACATAAACTCAACTCAGCTGTGGCTGCGTATTATTATCCACTTTATTGTTTTTTTTTCTTTACCAGCTTTCCCCGTCACAGAGCCCCTTGGGGGGGGGGGGGTATAGGACGTTGTATTTATGTATGTAATTGAACACGTGTATTTTTCATCAAAATAAATATATTGTCTTACCTTGATGCCATTTCCACCGCCTAAATTCCTTTTTTTTTGAGAATTAAAAGCAAATGATGTTTTTTCTTACCAATAAATATCCATTTCCAATATTACTGCTTAGTACCAAGTAAGAATAAGATCTTAAATAAGCACAATTTGGCAATGAGAAAATTTGGAGGGATATTATTCCAACATCCAACGTCTATAGCTTTCCTAATTCTTCTTAAAATATGATTATGAATATAGAATAAAATATGATTTTTCAACTTCTTCTCGTATTGACAGCAAAAATTACAATACCTTTTGAACTGAAAAAAACAATTGTAAACTATCATTGCTAAACGGTCAGCAAAACATAATTACATTTACTTGATTTAATTACATAATTACTTGACATAATTACATAATTACTTGATTTAGTTATGAAACCAAATACTTTGGTTACCGTTAATCTTCTCCAGTTTCTTGAACTTGCATTTTCTCACTTGCGAGACAAGTGCATCAGGTATGTCCCATGGTACATCCATCACAGATCTATTCCCATAAATAAGAGAGGAAAAAGTACTGGGGACCAACTTATTTCCTAGAGGGCTCTTAATGAGCGTGAATAGAGAAAACTGTCTCTCTGCTGAGATACTGAATTCGGGAAAGGACATCAATACTGCGCAAACAAAAACAATTGTAGCACAAACGTAGTAAAATCACCAGTTTTATAATAAAATTCCCAGTCTTTTAGGTAAAATCCCCTGATCACCAAAAAATCACTAAACGGGGAAAAAACACCAAATTTGGTGATCACCCACGGTGGCAACCCTAATGACAAATTACTTAAAAAAAACAAGTTTTTTTTTTAACTGAAAGCAAGGAGTGACATCAAAACTTAAAAAGAACAGAAATTATTCCGTGTATGAAGAGGTCTGTCCCCTCCTCAACGCCTCGATCTTTACGATAAAGTTTTTATTGTTTTAAAAAATAGAGTTGTGAGAAAGAGTCAAAGTTTAGCGTAAAGAGCGAGGAGTTGAGGAGAGAACAGCCCCTTTCATATGCAGAATAATTTCTGTTCATTTTAAGTTTTAATGTCGCTCCTTACTTTCACTTAAAAAACTTCTTATTTTTATTTAATTTCGTTTTAATTTAATTACTTAATATAATCTAATTTAATTTACGTTTTTGAATTAATGCAGGTTTTGATTTTGGCTCACCGTACATGAAAAATTGAAAAGAAATTTGCATATCAATTTTACTCTTTTGGGCTAAATGGCCTTCTAAAAATTTGATCCGACAAGTTTTAGAAAAAATGGGTAGTGGAAGGGGCCTAGTTGCCCTCCATTTTTTTGGTTACTTAAAAAGGGTACTAGAACTTTAAATTTTATTTACGATCGTTTTTATTAGTAATAAATATACATAACTTACGAATTAACTTATATAGCGAACTTCTATATTCGTATATTTTTATTACGTATATTAGGGGGTTCGCCCCTTAGTCAGTACCTCACTCTTTAAGCTAAAGTTCAAATTTTGTTCCAAATCTTTAAGAATGACCCCTTAATCACAAAGGCCATTTAAATAGAATAAATAGCTCTTATGAAAGTACTAAAAAATCTTTGCCTAAAAAGAGCGAGATATTGACTAGGGGACAACCCCCTCCTGTCCGTTTAAATTTTTGATTTTGGTACTTACTTTCAGTTGAAAAAATTTCTTTTTTGTTTAATTTCTGATTGTTTTTTTTTAGGTAATACTGGGGATCCAGAGCCCCATTCATAGCAATGTTCCTTCACCCATGAAAACTTCCTCCATGGAAAGATCCTCTCACATAACCTCCGACCCCTCACTACCCGAAAAAATCCCCCCTGACAACGTCTGTATACTTCCCAATAACCAATACGTACTACATGTAAACAATGGGCAAAGTTCATAACTTTCACCCCTCCCCCTGCGGTTTTTGGGGAATTAAGTCATCCTAAAAGACATATTTATTATACTTTCGATCATGTTGAACAAAATGACTATCTCAAAATTTTGATCGGGTGACTTTGGGAAAATGAGCGTGGGAGGGGGTCTAGTTGCCCTCCATTTTTTGGTCACTTAAAAAGCTCACTAGAACTTCTAATTTGCGTTCGAATGAGCCCTCCTGAGATATTCTAGGACCACTGGGTCAATACGATCACTACTGGAAAAAAAAAAAACGTATCTGGCAAAAAATAATCTGGCAATTTAAATTCTGGAAAAAAAACAACAAAATCCCACATTTTGCAGATAGGAGCTTGAAACCTCTACAGTAGGGTTCTCTGATACGCTGAATCTGATCGTTTCATTTTCATTAAGGTTCTATGGCTTTTTGGGGAGGTTCCCCCTCTTTTTTCAAAAATAAGGCAAATTTTCTCAGGCTCGTAACTCTTGATGGGCAAGACTAACATTGATGGAACTTATACATTTGAAATTTGCCCAAAAATTTGATTCTTTCAAGAATCAAATTCAAAGCTCTGACAAATTTAAACTTCTTTTATTACCATTCAGTTTTCTATTAAATATTATATTTTCTATTTCCTATTTTTATATTATATTATAAATTTAAAAAAGATTTTATGGACAAAGAAAATGTCTAATTAGAAACATTGAATTATTTACATGCAAAAACAATTTTAAATGTAAGATTTATTTTTGTAGCAAAATTTTTGGATCGAAAAGAATTTACAATTGAGATTTCAACACAAAATTTGAAGACATGCGTTTTGGTTCATAAGCTCAATCAATTTTTGGAGAGCTCTGTAATTGAGGTGCGGCTCGGCCCACCTCTTTATAATCAGAGTTCTGAAAATGCGATCTATAAAGATCGGTATTACAGTTCTTGCAAATTCTGCGAATTATCGGTGATTATGGGATACCAAACTTGGGCAGTTGAAAAAATTACTAGTCCATGCTCATGCAAATTTAAATTTGATATTCTGGATATTGGAATTATACATTTTCTGTCTGGTTTTGACTTTCTGTGTGGTAAGTATAAGTCTTTTAGATTAGTATCTTTACTGAAAAGTTATGACCCTACGGTGCAAAATCCCAGCATGGCAATATCCATTATCTGCCAGTTTTGCAGTAGAGAGTAACCCCTTAAAAAATCATTACAGAAAAATTGCGTCACTGAGACACACATTCAAAACGCTTGTTTCTGGGAAATAGCTGAGGGAAACAGTGACATTCAAGGTAAAATTGCAATAAAAGGGCAGACTAGCAATCCCTGAACAAAATTTTATTCATGCTCACCGCCAGTTAACAGCTATTTCAGTAAGCCGGTTTGAATTCACCAGTATCATAGGCGAATGATTTTCGACAATAAAATTTTCAGGAAGAAGTTTAATTTCGATAATAATGCGATCTTTGCAAAGCCATATCTATAAGACGAAGTCACTAAAACAGTGAGAGGCATTCGAACCTCCCTTGATGTCAAAAGAAACGAATTCCGTCAATGTTGAACCTCCCTTGCTGTCAAAAGAAACTAATTCCGTCAATGTTGAACCTCCCTTGTTGTCAAAAGAAACGAATTCCGTCAATGTTGAACCTCCCTTGCTGTCAAAAGAAACGAATTCCGTCAATGTGAGCTGCAAGCTTGGACTCCCCCCCCCCCTCCTGTTGTCCCTCCAGTATTGTGCCATGTTAACGCTTCTGGTGAAAAAAAAAAAAAAATAAAGTAGAATGGTTCAGTGCTAAACATTATTGAATTTCCGACTATTTAAAATCTTGTGATTTTGGTTAATATTATGTTTCTTTCTTTCTTTTCTTTTGTTTAGTTTCTGTTTTTTCGATATTAAGGTGTATTTGTTTATTTGTGGGTCATGGCGGAACAGCGAGGTGTTCTGTCAGAGAAGTAATTTGCGAAATTACCTCACCAGGGATTTAATTTCCTGGGAGCAGTAGACTGGTAGGCTATCTTTTGGCAAGGTATTGAATTATGATTAAGGGTAATGAGGCAATTGAATCCTCGTCATTGAGGCTACTACAATTAAAAAAAAATCTGATTTATTTCATCCAGTTTTTTCTCCTTTAGATCAGGATATTAATGATGTTTCATATTCATTTGATATTCCACCGAACAAATATGTATTTTTGTATAAAATAGCCCATAAAAAGTCTTGTTTTAGAAGGATTTCGTTCTGGAATTGCCGAGGATGGATGAGCGGATGGGGTGTTATAGAAAAGCTTTTATTTTATTTGGGTTGTTCTACTGATATTTTAGGCCTATGCGGATGAGAACTTTACAAATAATATCGCCGTAGAAGTTTTTTTCTTATCAATTTTATAATTAAAGATTATATTCCTGCACGTATGAAAGATGACTCTTTACAGTTTAATATTAAAATGGATTTTGAACCTTGTGTTGTGCAATGATTTTTTCTTAATAACGAAAAATTTTAATAATAGTGATATACCATCCTCCTTCCTCTTGTAAGGTGAAATTCATAATTAAATTGGAAAATACGAGTATGTTAGTTTACCTATCCAGCCTTTGTATTCCATTTATGATCCTTGGTGATTATAATATAGACATTATAATGTCTATATTGTAATGTCTATACATTATATAATATATATATATATATATATATATATATATATATATATATATATATATATATATATATATATATATATATATATATATATATATATATATATATATATATATATATATATATATATATATATATATATATATATATATATATATATATATATATATATATATATATATATATATATATATATATATATATATATATATATATATATATATATATATATATATATATATATATATATATATATATATATATATATATATATATATATATATATGTGCATGTGTGTATGTGTGTGTGTTTGTGCTCCACTAATTTTCACTCATGATCACTAAAGAATTAGTGGTGTTGATGAACTAATTTAAAAATATCAAATTGCAGAAAATTTGGCTTTACAAACCAACATTCAACCACAGGGGGTTTCAGGGGGAACACTTGCCCCGGATGCTGAAATTATGGGGGCGCAAAATTTCAAATAAATAATTTAACTCTTATAATCATTCTGTAATTTTCAAAATTTTACTTTTATTAAAATAAAGCTGAGGACGCAGTTGGCAGTAAGTATAAGCAAATTGAATTTAATGAGGTTTACCTTGTGACAGCGTAGTGAATAAGCTCGGTTCTCTTAATAAGTGGGTCACCGGTTCAATCCCGCGTGTCGCAAGGAATTGACGATTTGATGTACCATTTCATAATTTTTTTCCCATCCGTTTCAGCCACTTTCTTATATCTGGTTCTATCCTGGCTCAACACAATTTTTTTATTCCCCGTAGTAGCATAATATTTGTAGGCATGAATATATAATGAGTCGGAGGTAATAGGCTTGGGATTGTCTGTGCAGGATTTCGACTCTTGTTGATAGAAGAGCATCGCCAAGCGCTGAAAAACATGATGTAACCAGGATGGACCTAGTATTGCTTAAAACTTCCATTCATGCACGTCCAAAGGGCCTTTTACTGACCAGTTCCAAGCCATTTTAAGTGTTACGGTGTAGAGTTGAGAAGATATGTGATACCCATCCTGTACTGGTATCCGAGATTATTACTTTTCCTGAGGTGAAAATAATTTCAATGATTTAAAGAACATGAAAATTGGAACTTGGAATGTTACGACATTAAAAAATGACTATCGTATCGACATTTTGACTGACGAATTCAGACGATTTGAACTGGATTTTTTAGGAGTTTCAGAAACTCATATCCAAGGGGTAGCAAGCATGAAATTAGGTGATATAGAATTTGTTTACTCAGGCAGGAAGGATGGGGTACATAGACAGGGAGTAGGGCTCATGATGAATAAGGAAGATGCTAAGTCTTGTTTAGGCTGGGAAGGTATTAATAATAGAATACTAATTTCTCATTTTATGACTAGAAAGTTCAGGGTATCAGTTACAGTAGTATTTACCTCTGTGGAACTGACTGACGGAGATACTGTTTACTCAGATTAAGTTTACGGACAGTTACAGGACAATAAAAACAAGGTCCTATGCCGAAATATGTTTCTGTTACTCAAAGATTTTAACACCCAGGTTGGTCGAAATAGGGATAGATTGTATCCCAGCCTAGGTAAATTTGGTGTAGGAAAATAAAACAGTAATGGATACAGACTTTTGCAATTTTTTAGGTATAACAATCTAGTTATAACCAATACGGTGTTTGGTCATAAAATGGATCATAAGTTAACATGGTATTCACGTGATGGTAAGACAGTAAACCTTATTGGTTATGCTATATTAAACCGAATACTTGCAGGACCAACACAAGATACTAGGGTATATAGGAGTGCTGTTATTGATGTTAAAAGTAAAGATCACCATTTAGTAGTGTCAAGGGTTAATTTAAAGCTGAAATATCGGAAAGGGTAACTACCTCCCGGGAAGTTATGATGTTAGTAGACTCCAGGATGAGAATTTGAGAGAAACTTTCCAGGAACAGTTGAATACTAAACTTGAGAGTTTAAAATTTGATAATGTGGAAGATGGTTGGAATAATTTTAGAAAAATAATTTGTGAAATTGCTGAAGGTGTATTGGGGAAGAAAGCTAGAAGTGCAGCTAAGAATATTAGTGAAAAAATTTTATGGTTAATAGAAAGGAGAAAGGACTTGTACAAGAATTATCTGAGTGATAGATCGTATGAAAACAAAGAAATGTAAAGAAAGTGGAGAAAGCATTGAAATATGAAGTAAGGAGGTGTGAAGTGGAGGCCATGGATAAAATTGCCGAGGATCTGGAAGATGCAGCTAGATGACATAATAGTAAAATATTGTACTGGCACGTTAACAAATTGAGAGGTAATAGTCAATCCGGACTTGTCCCAGTTAAAGATAGGAATGGGGTGGCAATTAGCGATAAGGAAAAAGCTATAGCGAGATGGGCCGAACATTTTGAGAACTTGCTTAACCGAGATAGAGTTGCAGGAAAAAATATAGAGGAAAATGAAAAAGTTTGTGATACTTTGGATGATTCAATTAGCAACAGTATTAAAAGGATTAAAGAATAATAAGGCTCCAGGTGTTGATTGGGTGGTAAATGAGTTTCTTAAATATGGTGGCTCTGTGGTTAGAAATAAGTTATTGAAGATTATGAATATTATTCTTGAAAAATCGGAAGTACCTAACTATTTTTAGGAAAACCCTAATTAAGCCACTTTATAAGAAAGGGGATAAAAGTGAGTGTGGTAATTATCGAGGCATTAGTCTGGTCTCTGTAGGTAGCAAATTGCTTAGTAATATGATACATTTTAGACTGAGAGATGCCGCAGACAGAGTTTTAAGAGAAGAACAGTGCGGTTGTAGAAAAGGTAGAGGATGCGTCGACCAAATTTTCACTCTTAGGCTAATAATTGAGAAGTGCCTGAGTTTTCAAACACCTTTGGTCCTCAGTTTTATAGATTATGAGCAAGCGTTCGATTCTGTTGATAGAAGAGCTTTAGTAAAGGTTTTATTCTTGTATGATATACCAGACAAATACATTAAAGTGATTAGTGCTATGTAAGAGAATAACACTGCTGCGGTTAAGGTAGGAAATGAGGTTAGCAGCTGGTTTTGTATTAAATCAGGAGTTAAGGAGGATTGTGTTCTATCCCCCTTTATATGGATTATTTTGATGGACTTTGTTTTAAGGAGCACAGGAAAGGCAATGGGAGACCACGGAATCAAATGGGGAGGAAAAAGTCTCCTGGACTTGGATTATGCTGAGGATTGAAGCATCCTAGATGAAAGTGTGAGTAAAATGAATGAAGTTTTAGAGGCTTTGCGAGTTCAGGGTGCTAATATTGGTTTGAAAATTAATGTTAGGAAGACTAAGTCACTAAGGCTAGGAATAAGTGAAGATGAAAAGGTGACGTTGGGTAATGAAAAAATTGATCATGTGGGCAGCTTCGCTTACCTGTGGATCAATATTAGTAGAGATTGTGGGAGCTAGGAAGACATTAAAAATAGAATGATCAAGGCCCAGGGTGATTATTAACGGTTAAAAAAAAATTTAAAATAATAGGAAGATATTCTTACTAGCCAAGGTTGTAAAATTAAAATCTACAGTGGTGACATTGGTCAAATATGGCTCTGAAGCCTGGACTCTCCGAAAAGCGGATGAAGATTTGCTAGATGTTTTCCAGAGAAATTGCTTAAGGATTGTTCTGGGTACGCGGCTGACTGACCGTATTTCAAACAATAGGCTATACGAAAAATGTGGTTCAATACCGCTCTCTAGGTCTATAATGAAAGAAAGGTTGAGGTGGTTAGGGCACGTTGTGCGGATGAAGGATGACAGATTGCCGAAGATTTTTCTTTTCGGCCAACCATCTAGGGCGAAATGGAAAGCAGGTCGCCCCCGTCTGGGGTGGGAGGACGTCATAAAGAAAGATTTAAAGGAAATGGGAACTTTGTGGGCGGGTGTAAAGAGGGAGGCTTTGAATAGATTGGGGTGGAGGAGGAGCGTGCGTAGCTGTGTTGGCCTCAGGTGGCTTGGTGATGCGGTGAGTTGTTAGTAGTAGTAGCAATGATTTAATGAGATGCTTGCCTTTGGAACACAAAGGGACGGATAATTATGCTTTACAATTTTTAGAGTACTCTCTTGCTTGCAATCTATATCTGGTGTGTTTTATCCGGTCACGCGACGTGTAAAAAGAGTGCAAATGAAGGCCAAAAAAGAGGGATTTTTGCTCAAAAAGAGTGCAAGTCAAAAAAATTTACGCATCTCCTCTTCTGAATCCGCTCTGAGGTGAAAAAGAGTGCATTTAACATGAAAATTATGCAAGTTAGCAACCCTGTTCCTTGGGTTAAATGCACTTTTGACGAATATGCCAACTACTAAAATTTAAAGCGAATGAAAATTGACAACCAAAAAGAGGGATTTTCACTCTTTCATATCCCCTCTTTGATGAAAATGAGTGCATTTCACACGAAAAGTTTGCAAGTTGGCAATCTTTCACGTGTGGCCGACTCTGAAAACATGTTGTTATAGAAAATAAAAATAATTATTGCAATTTTTCTAATTAAGCTATACCAAATACTAACCATTCACACCATTTTTCATTTTGCTCGTTTATCCATTGTGGAAGTTTCAAAGATCTTGTTGTATTAAGTATAATTTTCTTATTGAATATTTTTCTTAAATCTTCACAAAGTATCAAATTTAGATGTTCTCTTTCAATTTAACGGTTTAATATTTGAAAAAATGGAAAAGTTTCCAAGTGTCTTTAAGAGAACCTACACTAACAGGCGATTGGGAAAAATTTAAAATTGGGTAATTTTAAACTTGAATAATGATTCGACTTTATTTCTACTTATCTTTGGCTTAATGTAGCTCTTTACTTTTCCCTGAAAAACTCTTTTATGGAAGGTTTTGAAAAATTAATTCTTTTATAACAGTTATTCTTACTTGTGATTGTGACTACAAATCGCTTATACCGTTGTGTGATACATTGTAATCTTATTTGTGATCCCAATAGAGACTACCTAATAAAGTGTTCTTTAGACTTTTAGCATAAATTTATTTATATATGTTCAGTTAGCTGAGCCAATTCCGTTTTGTCATATCTTACCTATGTACCAGAATTTTCAGGTGTTTTTGCCGAAACAGATATATATATCCGTTTTATCTCAGGAACGACTCACCTTAGGCCAACAAAAATAGGCACAAGGGTATACGCAATTTTTATACTTAATTTTGAAACAGAATTCAACGCTCTAGCTATAGCCGATTATGAGATACTACTGTCAAAAATCTTCAAAGTTGTTTTTTTTTTTTTTTTTTTTATAAAAATAGATTAGGGAAAATCACTTTCAGGCGATTCATGATCCTACAGCATTAACACACTTGTATTTGGCTATTGTAATGAAAACGTTTCTTTTCTTTTTATTAAAGCTCATTAAGTTTATAGTAGCCAAAAATTAATCAGATCAAAAGAGTTTAACATCAATTCGTTTCATTTATTAATTACTATTTCAGGGGATATTTAGTTTCAATGGAAGCATATGGAGGAATAGACCTAACGCCATCTAGCACAATGATTGTCGTTCAGATAGATTGTGGCCAGGATGATATTCGCATTGTGAGTATCAGATTGGTTTCTTCTTTGATTTTTTATGTATTGATTTTTTTTTACATAATTTTATGTATAGATTAGTACTTCCAATCATTCAAAAAGATAGGGAAAGTGCCCCCGCCTAAGAAATGTCAATATTTTGTGACTTTTCCAGTGATTTTTTTTTGTATTTTCCGTATAAATCACCTATTTTTAATGTGTTTTTATTTCAAAGTTTAGCCTGCTTCCAAAATGTCCAGCTCCTCAGAAAAAAAAAAAAATTAGAATCCAAACTGAGTATTAAATTTATTAATAAGCTAAATACAAGATAATTAAAAATATTTTCCTATTTTTTACAAGAAACAATGAAACCATAGTTTCATCAATAAAACTGAATAAGTTGTAGATAATAAATAAATTTTAAAACTGTCATTGTATTTGGATCACATATATTTGGATCACAAGTATCATCAATAAAAGAGAATGAGCTAGTTTAAATATTTTAAAAATTACTGTTGATGCTTTTGGAAGAGGCCCTTCATACCATTAAAGAAATACCATCCTAACAATTCAGAACAATATTTGTGTTTAGATTTTGGTACTGCAAATATTCTTGCATAGAAACTTCTGGTTAATCTAGTCGATCCTGGTGAACTTTTCTCAATATTACCGTCCAATCTCGTTATATAATTAAATCCATTTTTTTTTTATTCTTATGAATTAATTTTCTTGAAAATTAGATTGATGATATCAATCAATTTTTTTTTCTTTATGGCAGGTTTATTTCAAGTGGGAAAAATGAAAAATTGTATGTTCGTAAAGTAAATTTAATTAAATTATCGATTGACTGTTCTTTATTACTTTACGGGTGAATATTTTTAGTACCTGTAGGCTGGGATCTGGGATTTTATGGAAAAGGGAATCTGAGACATCTATTTTATGCCTTAATTCTGAATTTAGCCAAGTATTCGTCATTGTAAATGTTGCATACGCTCGGTATGTTTCATTCATAGATGGCAACCATTTTAAAAAAAATTAGAAATTATTGTCTTTCTTTGTATGTGTGTGGGGGGGGGGGGCTAAAGGGACTTAAAATTGTCATTCTTTGGCGAAACGGAAAAATATTCATTATCCTGTACTCCCAAAAGAGTACGCTGATAATTTCTTTTTGTGCCTTGCGTCCGGGATGTGCTAAATCTACTATATATGCATATATCGTTTTGTTTGTCTATTTAGTTATTAATAACTAACACATAAAAAAAGTATGAAGGTGGAATAATAATAAGAAAGAAGAAAAACACAAACGAAAAACACAAAATCAATGATAAAATTGAATAAGACGACAGTAAGTTGGCTAGCATGTACAAAGCATACCACAGTTTAACTTGTCGAGAGCACATCCATTATGCTTTCCTAGATTTGCAACAATCTTCGCATAATCAAACTAAGTGTTTTCACTAATATTGGCAACGATGCGCTGACGAAAAGTCGAGACAATATTAGTACTCATAGTATAATTTACCGAGAGCATATCCATCATACATTCCTCAATTTATAGCAACCTTAACACATCCAAACTGTTTTACCTAATATTGGCAACAGTCCGCGGACGCAAGTTCGAGACAGTGCTAGTAACCGATATACCCAGCCACCGAATGCAATCTACAAGAAGGATATTGAATTTTTTACAATAGTGGGGAGAGCAATAGCACAGTTACAGGAGAGAAACTCGTGCTTATATATGTTTAGCAAAATATCAACATCGGAAAAAGCAGCAGAAACAGTAGAAATCATTTGAAAAATACCATTCTAGGACAAACTAACAAAAGGAGGCCTTCAGCAAGCATATATTTGAAATATAGATGTTCTATTTGTAATATTTGAAGTATTTGTATATTTATTCTAGAACTAAAAATCTTAAAAAGCGCAGGAGATAAGAGCCCTCACTGCGTTACTCCTCTTCACTGTTTTATATACAGTATTAAAAAGCGCAGGAGAAAAGACAGTTCCCTGCGTTACTTCTCTTTACTGTTTTACATGAAGTATTAAAAAGCACAGGAGATAAGACACCTCCCTGCGTTACTCCTCTTCACTGTTTTATATGCAGTATTAAAAAGCGCAGGAGATAAGACACCTCCCTGCGTTACTCCTCTTAACTGTTTTATATGCATTATTAAAAAGCGCAGGAGATAAGACACCTCCCTGAGTTACTCCTCTTTACTCTTATAGATGCAGTATTAAAAAGCCCAGGAGATAAGACACCTCCCTGCGTTACTCCTCTTCACTGTTTTATATGCAATATTAAAAAGCGCAGGAGATAAGACACCTCCCTGCGTTACTCCTCTGCACTGTTTTAGATGCAGTATTAAAAAGCACAGGAGATAAGACACCTTCCTGTGTTACTCCTCTTCACTCTTTTATATGCAATATTAAAACGCACAGGAGATAAGACAACTCCCTGCGTTACTCCTCTTAACTGTTTTATATGCATTATTAAAACGCGCAGGAGATAAGACACCTCCCTGCGTTACTCCTCTTCACTGTTTTATATGCAGCATTAAAAAACGCAGGAGATAAGACACCTCCCTGCGTTACTCCTCTCCACTGTTTTATATGCAGTATTAAAAAGCGCAGGAGATAAGACAACTCCCGGCGTTACTCCTCTACACTGTTTTATATGCAGCATTAAAAAGCGCAGAAGATAAGACACCTCCCTGCGTTACTCCTCTTCACTGTTTTATATGCATTATTAAAAAGCGCAGGAGATAAGACACCTTCCTGAGTTACTCCTCTTCACTCTTTTATATGCACTATTAAAACGCACAGGAGATAAGACAACTCCCTGCGTTACTCCTCTTCACTGTTTTATATGCAGGATTAAAAAACGCAGGAGATAAGACACCTCCCTGCGTTACTCCTCTCCACTGTTTTATATGCAGTATTAAAAAGCGCAGGAGATAAGACACCTCCCGGCGTTACTCCTCTTCACTGTTTTATATGCAGTATTAAAAAGCGCAGAAGATAAGACAACTCCGTGCGTTACTCCTCTTCACTGTTTTATATGCAGTATTAAAAAGCTCAGGAGATAAGACACCTCCCGGCGTTACTACTCTCCACTGTTTTATATGCAGGATTAAAAATCTCAGGAGATAAGACCCCTCCCTGCGTTACTCCTCTTAACTGTTTTATATGCATTATTAAAACGCGCAGGAGATAAGACACCTCCCTGCGTTACTCCTCTTCACTGTTTTATATGCAGTATTAAAAAGCGCACAAGATAAGACAACTCCCTGCGTTACTCCTCTTCACTGTTTTATATGCAGTATTAAAAAGCGCAGGAGATAAGACACCTCCCGGCGTTACTCCTCTTCACTGTTTTATATGCAGTATTAAAAAGCGCAGAAGATAAGACACCTCCCTGCGTTACTCCTCTTTACTGTTTTATATGCATTATTAAAAAGCACAGGAGATAAGACACCTCCCTGTGTTACTCCTCTTTACTGTTTTATATGCAGTATTAAAACGCACAGGAGATAAGACACCTCCCTGAGTTACTCCTCTTCACTGTTTTATATTCAGCATTAAAAAACGCAGTAGATAAGACACCTCCCTGCGTTACTCCTCTCCACTGTTTTATATGCAGTATTAAAAAGCGCAGGAGATAAGACACCTCCCGGCGTTACTCCTCTTCACTCTTTTATATGCAGTATTAAAAATCGCAGGAGATAAGACAACTCCCTGCGTTACTCCTCTTCACTGTTTTATATGCAGTATTAAAAATCGCAGTAGATAAGACAACTCCCTGCGTTACTCCTCTCCACTGTTTTATATGCAGAATTAAAAATCGCAGGAGATAAGACACCTCCCTGCGTTACTCCTCTCCACTGTTTTATATGCAGTATTAAAAAGCGCAGGAGATAAGACACCTCCCTGCGTTACTCCTCTGCACTGTTTTCTCTGCAGTATTAAAAAGCGCAGAAGATAAGACACCTCCCGGCGTTACTCCTCTTCACTGTTTTATATGCATTATTAAAAAGCGCAGGAGATAAGACACCTACCTGAGTTACTCCTCTTCACTCTTTTATATGCAGAATTAAAAAACGCAGGAGATAAGACACCTCCCTGCGTTACTCCTCTACACTGTTTTATATGCAGTATTAAAAAGCGCAGGAGATAAGACACCTCCCTGCGTTACTCCTCTTCACTGTTTTATATGCAGGATTAAAAAGCGCAGGAGATAAGACACCTCCCTGCGTTACTCCTCTTAACTGTTTTATATTCATTATTAAAAATCGCAGGAGATAAGACACCTTCCTGTGTTACTCCTCTTCACTCTTTTATATGCAATATTAAAACGCACAGTAGATAAGACCCCTCCCTGAGTTACTCCTCTTCACTGTTTTATATGCAGCATTAAAAAGCACAGGAGATAAGACAACTCCCTGAGTTACTCCTCTTCACTGTTTTATATGCAGCATTAAAAAACGCAGGAGATAAGACAACTACCTGAGTTACTCCTCTCCACTGTATTATATGCATTAGTAACACTCGCAGTAGATATGACACCTCCCGGAGTTACTCCTCGTCTCTGTATTATCTGCAATATTAATAATCGCAGAAGATAACACAACTCCTTGCGTTACTCCTCTCCACTGTTTTATATGCAGTATTAAAACGCACAGAAGATAAGACAACAACCTGCGTTACTCCTCTTCACTCTTTTATATGCAGTATTAAAACACACAGAAGATAAGACACCTCCCTGCGTTACTCCTCTTCACTGTTTTATATGCAGTATTAAGACGCGCAGGAGATAAGACACCTCCCGGCGTTACTCCTCTTCACTGTTTTATATGCAGTATTAAAACGCACAGGAGATAAGACACGTCCCTGCGTTATTCCTCTTCAATGTTTTATATGTAGTATTTAGTCGCATAGAAGAATTTGAATGCAAAACTATAAGAATAATTTTACCTGAAACAATGACCCCAGAACTATAAAGAGAAAAAATAAAAGCTGACTATGAACCCATACTGTCAAATGCTGTTCGAAAGATACGTGACACAAAAATAAAGACAATTGTTTTTGGAAAAAAAAGATTAATATGTTTTGTCTTCAGTTTTCTTCATGACGATTTGAAGAACAGGACATCCTAAAATAACATTTAAATACCAATATGAATAATTTTCACATTTATTTTCAAATTCTTTTGAACTTGGAAAAAAAGGTAAAATCATATTAAGTATTAAAACACAGTTTTTATTGTTTCTCAAAAGTATTGCTTCACAGTTTTGTTGTTAAAAAACTAAAAAAAACTAAAAATAAGATAAAATAATAGACCGAAGTCAAGATAGAACTAGTAGATAGAAGTAACTATAAATAGAATTGATAGAAGAAATAGACAAAAGTAAACATAACATAATAATAATAAAAAAAAAATCCTTTGGTATTTTTCTTGGACCTATCTATGCGTAGGCTATATGGGACCTTTTAACTGCTTATTAGTAATGTTGCCTCAATGTGTGTGAGTTTTGCCTCAATATTTGTCTATTTTTATCTGGGAGCTTTAACTGGCTCTTAGAAATTTTGCCTCAATGAGGCAATTTAGAAGAGCTATTACTTCCAGCACCCAAATCAATTCAGAGTCAGGATAATTCGACTTTTCTGGCATTCTATCAATCAAAAGGCCTAAGAAGAGGACTGTTTTGGTACGAAAAGGACTAAAAAGAAGTTAACAAAATAATAACTATGTTACTGAGTTATAAAAAAGTTATCTTTTTTATCCCCTTACAGACGTACAACACAGATGAGTCATACGAGCTAAGCATAACTCAAGATTTAGGTGAAGTTGTTAGGGTCAGCATTACAGCACCAACTGCATTTGGTGTACGACATGCACTGGAAACACTATCCCAGCTAGCCGCTTGGGATGATTTGGCTGGATCTGTTGTCTTAGTTAATGAGGTAAGCTATAGGAAATTTAACTTTCCACTGTCAGAATTATATCAAAAGAAACTATAACGATCACCCTATATCACCCTTTATAATCTTTCAGAATTCCTGTGGCCAAACTTTTTAGAATGGATTGGGTGGTATTAGCATAACTTGCAGAGCTGGGATAAGATATCCGAATAAACGAACAAAAAGCCGACATCTATTTCCTCAGAAATCTTAGAAAGCCCATTTAACTTCTCCCGTTTTGGGGCCAAAGATAGAGACATTCACTTTTAGCGAAGTTTTTTTTCGATTAAGCAGAACAGAGTTTTTTGTTCTGCTTAATCGAATTAAGCAGATTAAGTAGAACAGAGTTGCTAGGAAAACATAGGTCTAGACCTTGTTCAAGTGCTCATTTATCGCAGTTACTAAATTAGGAAGACAGTTTCTTTTTTATTTATTTATTTTTTTTTTTTTTACCAAGTAATTACCTGTAATACATTATATATATACATATGTATATATACACATGTATATACATATATATATATACACACACACACACACACACACACACACACACACACACACACACACACACACACACACACACACACACACACACACACACACACACACACACACACACACACACACACACACACACACACACACACACACACACACACACACACACACACACACACACACACACACACACACACACACACACACACACACACACACACACACACACACACACACACACACACACACACACACACACACACACACACACACACACACACACACACACACACACACACACACACACACATATATGTATATAAATATATGCGCGCGCGCGCGCGCGCGCGCGCGCGCGCGCGCGCGCGCGCGCGCGCGCGCGCGCGCGCGCGCGCGCGCGCGCGCGCGCGCGCGCGCGCGCGCGCGCGCGCGCGCGCGCGCGCGCGCGCGCGCGCGCGCGCGCGCGCGCGCGCGCGCGCGCGCGCGCGCGCGCGCGCGCGCGCGCGCGCGCGCGCGCGCGCGCGCGCGCGCGCGCGCGCGCGCGCGCGCGCGCGCGCGCGCGCGCGCGCGCGCGCGCGCGCGCGCGCGCGCGCGCGCGCGCGCGCGCGCGCGCGCGCGCGCGCGCGCGCGCGCGCGCGCGCGCGCGCGCGCGCGCGCGCGCGCGCGCGCGCGCGCGCGCGCGCGCGCGCGCGCGCGCGCGCGCGCGCGCGCGCGCGCGCGCGCGCGCGCGCGCGCGCGCGCGCGCGCGCGCGCGCGCGCGCGCATACGATACAGAATTACGACACAGAAAATACGATACAGAAATACGATATACATCCTAAATTACGAAACAGAAAAGAGTGAAAAGCTATAATACATTGTCTTTCAGTTAAATTTCTTAGTCGAATCATAGATTCTCTCGATGGTGCCTTCGCGCTCGGATGGTGGCTAGTCCCCTAGGAAAACTTAAGAATGAGTCCCTTGCCTTGGAGACGATCACCCGACACTAAGGCTCACGAAATAACTCTGAGGTATCGAACCTCCTTGAGGTACTGAAGGTATATGGGTCTTACCGCAGCAAGATAGTATTTTATGCCATATTTATGAGTGTTTTGTAAATAGCAAATGGTGTATTTGACGCAAAAAAGTCCCACAAAGGAATGACCACGATTCCGTCTCATCCACTCCAAAAAATTTCCTTTCTCATATCCCTTAACCCTTCACACTTCCTCGGAAAACGCAAAATTTTCCTCCCACTATATCCCACACATCCGACAGCCTTAAGAACTACTCTTCATTCTAACACTTCCCAGAAGTCTTCTTCTCCCCCCAAGCGGCATAAATTTATCTCTACACGACATTAGCCGTTTTTTTATCATTCCTAGCAAACCCAACTCTAAAATATATCTCCTCACACCATGTCTCTTTTACCCTTGAAAACATATACGCTCTAAACTATTGGTTGAATACATAGTTAAACCTTTACATACATATTTTATACGTTTTAAACCATTATCAACTTAATAAATTAAAAAATCATGAATATTTGGGGGAAATGTCCATTCTATAGGTAGCGGCAGTGCACATATTTGAGGATACAACATGTAAGATAAAAGTAGCAAAAAGGCATGCATTTTATAACCATTTACAAGATCAAGGGATAAAATGTAAAACCTATCAAATAAGATTAATTATAATCCCAAATTTTGAGTAGGACTTTATTCCTCAATGTTCTACTCCACTCCAATCGTTCAAGTGCACGCATGCTAAACACATACACATTGTACGAGGTATCATAGCGCACGCTGTTGAGCCGCCAGTAATCCCACAGAGAATATTCTAATAGAAACATCTATAGAAAGCAAGTTGTGCAGGGAAACAACTTTCACTGCATTCATTTTCAAACAGTTCGTGGTAACGAACTGTAAGTAAGGAGCGACCCGGCTCAATGGTAACCGAAACTCTAGAAAACGGGTTTTTGATACCAATAGATATATCAAAGGAATCAGATTTAAATGCTGATTTCAAATATATAACTTTCATCAAGTTTAGTTCTACCTATCAAAAGTTACGCGCCTGAGAATATTTGGCTGATTTTCGAAAAAAGGGAGAAAGACCCCCTAAAAGTTATAGAACCTTAATGAAAATCACACCATAATATTCAGCGTATAAGATAACCCTACTGTAGTTGTTTAAAGCTCCTATAAACAAAATTGGGGAATTTTCCATTTTTTGCCCGAAGAAATATCACGGTTGGGTTTTTGTTTTTTTTTTTTTTTTTTTTTTTTTTTTTTTTCCAGGGGTGATCGTATCGACCCAGGGGCCCTAGAATATCGTATGAGGACTCATCCGAACGGAAACTGAAATCTATAGTTCACAATTGGAGTGACCAAAACAACGGATGGAAACTAGACCCCCTCCCACGCTCAATTCTTTCCCAAATCACCCGATCAAAATTTTTAGACAACCATTTTGTTCAACATGGTCGAAAATATGATAAAAATGTCTTTTAGGATGACTTGATCCCCCAAAGTCCCCAGGGGAGGGCTGAAAGTTATGAACTTTACTCAATGTTAACATATAGTATTGGTTATTGGGAAGTATACAGACTTTTTCAGAGGAGATTTTTTCTGGTAGGTGGGGGAAGGAGAGGGTCGGGGGCTATATGGAAGGATCTTTCCATGAAGGAAGTTTTCATGGGGGAAGGGAAATTGCCATGAAGGGGGCACCGGACTTGCCAGCATTATTTATTGGTTATTGGGAAGTATACAACCATTTTCAGGAAGGATTTTTTCTGGAGAGGGGGGCTAGAGGAGGGGATTACTCTGGAGAATATTTCCGTGGAGGATGTTTCTTTGGGGTAAGGGACATTTCTATGAAGGGGGCGCCGGATTTCCAAGCATTATTTAAAAAACGAGCAGAAATTAAATAAAAAAACAAGTTTTTTTCAACTGAAATGTAAGAAGGAATATTAGAACTTAAAACGAACAGAAATTATAACGTATGTGAGGGGGTTCTCCCCCAAGTCAATACCTCGCTCTTTACGCTACAGTTTTTTTTAGTGCTTTCAAAAGTGCTCTATATTCTAATTAAACGGCCTTTTTGATTAAAGGGTTTTTGTATAAAATATTTTTTGAAATTTTAATGTAAATAGAGTGGTATTGAATAAGGGGAGAACCCCTTCATATACGTAATAACATATACGTAATAAAAAAAACAATAAAAAAACAAGCGATACGGCTCAATAATAATCGAAACTTTTAAAAACGAAATTTTAATGTCAATAAATGTATCAAAAGAATGTGTTTATAATGCTGATCCTAAATATATAAATTTTATTAAGTTTAGTATTACTCATCAAAGGCTACGAGCCTGAGAAAATTTACTCGATTTTTTAAAGAGGGGGGACACATCCCCTACAAGTAAAAGAATTTTAATGAAAATCACACCGTCAGATTCAGCGTAACAGAAAACCCCATTACATAGGTTTCAAGCTCATATCTGCAAAAATCTGAAACTTTGTATTTTTTGCCAGAAGAAAAATATACAAATATAGAAGTTAGTTACGTAAGTTAATTTGTAAAGACATTCATTTAGCAAAAGAAAATTAAAATTTTGTATGCAAATAAAAGCTGCATTAACTAAAAAACGATCAGAAATTAAATAAAAAACAAGTTTTTTAAACTGAAAGTAAGGAGCGACATTAAAACTTAAAATGAACAGAAATTATTCCGTATATGAAAGGGGCTGTCCCTCCTCAACGCCTCGCTCTTTACGCTAAAGTTTTTTATTGTTTTAAAAAATAGAGTTGTGAGAAAGTCAAACTTTTATTGTTTTAAAAATAAAGTTGTGAGACAGAGTCAAACTTTAGCGTAAAGAGCGAGGCGTTGAGGAGGGGACAGCCCCTTTCATATACGGAATAATTTCTGTTCATTTTAAGTTTTAATGTCGCTCCTTACTTTCAGTTTAAAAAACTTGTTTTTTTTATTTAATCATAATATAGATCGATAGATTTACCTATAGGCCGAACAAGCCCATACAACACAGCATTCAAAGCACGAACTTATGTTACTTTCCTTTCAAGAACAATATCATGCGTACAATTTTTTTTATTATTATTATAAACCTAACAAGGTCATCCACCATAGTACTCTATAATACACATTACACAAAATAACAAGCATAATACTCTACCCCCCCCCCCCAAAAAAAAAAATGTTTTACTCTTCTTTCTTCATCACTTCATTAGCAGTGGTCTGCAGGATCGTTTCTGTTATGGTTCTAGGCGGTATTTGACATTTTCAAACTCCTGATTTAATTGTCAAAAACATTGTGCAAGACTGTTCTTAATGTGGGGACCAGCAGGATGATATCATAGGCAACGCTGTAGCGGTGCCTATAGTAAAGGCCATACGGCTCCAATGTTTTATTATTTATTTGTTATTATTTTTTTCCCCAGAGGCACTTCATATGGAGGGGGTCGTCGTAGAAACTTAAAAGGGGGCTCATTTGATTGGAAATCGAGAATTCTAGTGCCCTTTTTAATAGTCGAAGATGATTGGAGGGCAACTAGCCCTCCCCCCCCCACGGCAATCATTCCCCCAAACACATCCAATCAAAATTTTGAGCTAGCCATTTTGTTCAGCGTAGTTGATTTCCAGATAGAAAATATATTTTTGAGGAGCACACTTCCACAACCCTTAGGGCAAGGGTTTTAAGTTATTCCCTGGGGGCATATAAGGTTTTTACAGAAGGCATTGTCGTAGAAACTTCAAAACGGGCTCATTCGATTGGAAATTTAAAGGGCTAGTCCCCTTTTTAATAGTTGAAAGTGATTGAAGGGCAACTAGCCCCCCACACCCATAATTCCCCCAAATACATCAAACAAAAATTTGGATAAAGCCATTTTGTTCAGCTTAGTTGATTTTCAAATAGAAAGTATATTTTTGAGGAAGACACTCCCCCACAGTCCTCAGGGCAAGGATTTAAAGTTATACCCTGGGGGCATATAAGGTTTTTATAGAAGGCGTTGTCGTAGAAACTTCAAAAAAGGCTCATTCGATTGGAAATTCAAAGAAATAGTGCCCTTTTTAATAGTCAAAAGTGACTGGAGGGCAACTAACCCCCCCCCCCCCCCAGGCCCATCATTACCCCAAACACATCCAATCAAAATTTTGAGATAGCCATTTTGTTCAGCGTAGTTGATTTCCAAATAGAAAATATGCTTTTGAAGAGGACATCCCCCACAACCCTCAGGGCAAAGGTTTTAAGTTATGCCCCGGGGCATATAAGGTTTTTACAGAAGGCGTTGTCGTAGAAACTTCAAAAAAGGCCCATTCGATTAGAAATTCACAGGGCTCGTACCCTTTTTAATAGTCGAAAGTGATTGGAGGGTAACTAGCCCCCCCACGCCCATAATTCCCCCAAGCACATCCAATCAAAATTTTGAGATAGCCATTTTGTTCAGCGTAATTGATTTCCAGACAGAACATATGTTTTTGAGGAGGACACTCCCCTACAACCCTCACGGCAAGAGTTGTAAGTTATGCCCTGGGGGCATAAGAGGTTTTTATAGAAGACGTTGTCATGGAAAATTCAAAAAAGCTCATTAAATTGGAAATCCAAAGGACTAGTGCCCTTTTTAATAGGCGAAAGTAATTGGAAGGCAACTAGCCCTCCCGCCACGCCCATAATTCCCCCAAGCACAACCAATAAAAATTTTAAGATAGCCAATTTGTTAAGAGTAGTTGATTTCCTGATAGAAAGTATTTTTTTTAGTAAAACACTCCCCCACAACTCTTTGGGCATGGGTTTTAAGTTATACACTGGTGGCATATAAGGTTTCTATAGAAGGTGTTATTGGAAAAGCATCAAAAAAGGCTCATTCGATTGGAAATGCAAAGGGCTAGTGCCTTTTTTAATGGTCGAAAGTTATTGGAGGGCAACTAGCCCCCCCACGCCCATCACTCCCCCAAACACATCCAATCAAAATTTTGAGACAGCCATTTTATTAAACGTAGTTTTAAGTTCTGGAAATTAAGTCTTTGAGGATGACAACTCCCCCACAGTCCTCAGGGCAAGGGTTGTAAGTTATGCCCTGGGGGTATATAAGGTATGACAACATTGTCGTATAAACTTCAGAGAGGGCTCATTTGACTGGAAATTGAAAGTTCTAGTTCACTTTTTAAGCGTCAAAAGACATTGAAGGGTAACCAGATTATTCTCCCCTAAACCCTATTTTCCCAAATGCATCCAGTAAAAATTTTAAGTATTTTGTTAAAAATAGTTCAAAGATCATATAACAAAAATTCCAGTGTTGACACAACCCACCAGGGCCCGGGGGTAGATGTTGTAAGTTATGGTCTGGGGGCATATATGGGTCTTATGGAAGGGATGCTCGTATTAACTTCAAAGAGGGATCATTTGATTGGAAATTGAAAGTTCTAGTTCCCTTTTTAAGAGTCAAAACAGATTGGAGGGCACCTAGCCCCCCCCCCTCCACACCTTTTTCCTTCAAACCCATCCGATAAGAACTTTGTGATAGCTTTTTTTAAAATAGTTAAAAGACCATATAACGAAAAATCAGGGGTCAACACAGCCCCTCAGGGCCCGAGGTCAGGTGTTGTAAGTTATTCCCTTGGGGAATATATGGTTCTTATTGAAGGGATACTCGTAAAAAATTCAAAAATGGCTCATTTGATTGGAAATTGAAAGGTCCTTTTAAGTTTTTTGAGTCAAAAGATATTGGAGGGCAACTAGCCCCCCCACGCCCTTTTTCCCCAAATGCATCCAATAAAAATTTTGGGATAAGCATTAAGTTAAAAATTTCTCAAAAGTCGGGTAACAAAAACTCAAGTGTCGTCACAACCCCCCAGGGCTCCGGGGCAGGCGTTGTAAGTTAAGCCCTGGGGCATATATTGTTCGTATGAAAGGGATGCTCGTATAAACTTCAGAGAGGGCTCATTCGATTGGTTATTGAAAATTCGAGATCACTTTTTAATAGTCAAAAGAGATCCGAGGGCAGCTATCCCCCAACCCATCTGATGAAAATTTTGAGATAGACATTTTGTTAAAAAAGCTTCAAAGGTCGGGTAAGAAAAAATCCGGTGTCAATCGAACCCCCTATGACACAAGGGAAAGCGTTCTAAGTTATGCCCTAAGGGCATGTATGGTTCTTGTGAAAGGGATTCTCGTATACACTTCATAGAGAGCTCATTTGATTGGAAATTGAAAGTTCTAGTTCACTTCTTAAGAGTAAAGAGAGTTAAACTAGGTCCCCCCACGCTCTCTTTTCCCCAAACCCGTCCCCTACAAATTTTGAGATAGCCAGTGTTTTGGGAATTGTTCAAAAATTAGATGACAAAAACATCCCCCAGAGCCCACGGGATAGGCGTTGTAAGGGTTGTCCTGGGGGCGTATATGGTTCTTATGAAAGGGATGCTCGTATAAACTTCAGAGGGGGCTCAATCTATTGAAATTTGAAAGTTCTAGTTACATTTTTAAGAGTCAAAAGATATCCGAGGGCAACTAGCCCCCCCCCCCCACACCCTTTTTTCCCCGAGCCCATCCGATAAAATTTTTATAATAGCCATTTCATTAAAAATAGTTCAAATGTCAGATAAGAAAAATTCCTGTGTCGACGGAACCAGCCAGGGCCCGGAGGCAGGCGTTATGAGTCATGAAAACTATATGCGTCTGAAAACTGAAAACTATATGCGCCTTGAACAGTATTGGAAAGTATAAACAACATCAAATTGAATATTTGATGAATAATAATATTAATTGTTGAAAGATCTATCAGTTCAAGAATTTATTTCACTGTAATTGTATTTTTATTTCAATACTGTAAGAACTGGAAAAGAAAATATTTGTAATATAATCCGTTTTCAGTTAAGGGCCAATGACGCAGTAGGCTTTTGGTTTTTTTTTACAGTTAGGAAAGGAAGCGGTATCCAATCACTTGTCTATAGGGAAACTTTATTCGTCTTTAACAACTTTAAAAAGAGCTAATAAATTAAACTGAATATTTTATGTATAATGATGTTAATTGCTGAAAGCTCATCAGTTCAAAATTTTACTATATTTTTAATGGTTTTTGTTCGTTTCAAGCTTGATTTGCATATTCAATTTAAGTTTTACTCGTTTTAAGATTTATTTACTAATTTACATTAATATCTATTGTATGTATGTTTGCATTGATTGTTTATTTAATTTCTCTTCGTTTTAAGTTTCATTTATACTTCAATAGGAATTTTTTTTTTAATTTTAAGCTTGATATTCATATTCAATCTAAGCATTACTCGCTTTAAGATCTATTTATTCATTTATATTATTACTTGTTAGTCAGGGAGCCACTCACCAAAAATGTGACAGGGGGTGATCAGTGAGCAGCAGAAGGTTTGACAACGGAATATGGGGTAATCGATAGCGCTAATTACGAATATGGGCGTTATATACTTGGCCGGGGGGTGCTAGTCTTTGAACTTCGAAAAAATCATTTTTTTTTTGCTGTTAGAAAGTATGCTTCGCAAAATCTTTCAACAATGATCACGCAGCCTATGGTAATTAATGCCGCTGATTATGAGTGTCATCGCTATACAGTTGGGCTCATCGCTGATGACCTTGAAACTTGCAATTTTATTGTCATTCGTCAAAAAAAACAACAACAAAAAAAAAACGCTCTAATATTCAAGCATTTGGCGAGTAATTGATAGTTATACTTTGAAACTGCACAGTATACTCATTAGTACATACATGAACTCAGAAATTTACGCACATGACCTTGAAGATAAGTATATTTACATGCCTGAGTGAAATTACTTATAACATGAATAAAAAAGACTGGCATGCTCTTCTGATAACAACTGCTGACTATTTCGTGTAATGCACTTATTAACAAACAAAATTTAGAAGATAATAGCTCAGCATACCAAACTTATCCATCTCCGAATTATAGCCAGAAGAAGCACTCATACACCCCCCCCCTCACAGCCACAACGTAAGTCGCAGGGTCTAAGGCAAGATACTAGCTAATCTTTGATCTTGAAGATAAATCTTTTCATCCCTAAGTGAAATTACTAGTAATATGAGCAAAAAAGACTGGTATGCTCTTCTGATAGCAACTACTAACTATTTCGTGTAATGCACTTATTAACAAACAAACTTTATAAGATAATAGCTCAGCATATGAAACTTATCCATCTGAGTCCGAATTATAGCTAGAAGAAACATTCATACATTCCCCCCCCCCACACCCAAAAAGTAAGTCGCATGGTCTATTTCCCGCAAATGAAGTGTTTAGGTACATGACCTTGAAGCTAATGCCTAAGGGAAATTACTAATAATATGAGCAAAAAAGACTCGAATGCTCTTCTAATTGCAACAGCTAACTAATTCATGTAATGTACTTATTAACAAGAAAATTTTAAAAGATACTAGCTCAGCATATCAAATTTTTCCATCTGAGTCTGAATTATAGATAGAAGAAACTTTAAAACCTATAGAACTAAAAGAATTAAGTATAGAGCATAGAAGAAGCATTCAAACATTTCCCACCACAGCCAGAAAGTAAATCACAAGGTCGAGTTCCCGCAAATGGACAATTTTTTGTACAGCCCTTGCACGAGCAGTACTCAGGGGCTACACCATCTGGGAATGCCTTAAGGGTGAACACAACTGGCCTAACCTCACCATCCGGAAATGTCCAGCCAAACTGTAGGGGATCTAGAAACTGCGGCTTTGGTCGGTTCGCTTGTAAAGAAATGTCCAACTGGAGGTAAACGCGCTTAGCATGGCACTCAAAGGCAGCGTCAGATGGTGGCAAATAATTAATCTCCCACTTTAGAGTGTATAAATGTGCTCGCAAATCATCAAGAGAGGTAAAGAGGTGTGGATCTTTACCGTATGTGGCGACGATGACTTTTTTTGCAAATACAAAGAAAACTTTCTTGAAAAGAAGGATCGATCTTTTACCTCTCTATCTCTTTCACAAGCAAAGCAATCTGTTCCTGCAGTCCCCATTTCTCGACAGCCTTAGCCACCACTCTTTTTCCTTTAGAGAACATAAAACCAACTGTATCACAGCCCGAAAGCGTATGAGGAAGGCAGATTGATAAAACTAGATAGTTTGGCGAATTCCTGCAAAGTTGGTGTATAGGCACTGAGTATTTACGAAATCGGACAAAACATTCCGTTTTCCAAAATTTGAGTGGTATCCAAGGAATAGCTTATAATGATATAGCAAAAGGACAACAATATCTGTGTCATTCGCATCGACATACACAATATCGATACCCCTCTTCAAAAAGTCCAACGTGTGCAACACAACTCTAGTATCCGGTTCTTCTAGTATCCGCCTCCGCCTCTTATCACAGTTGAATCTGAGCAGTCACTATCAGCATCATCTGAATCAATGAGAATAGCACTGTATTCGAATTCTTTAATCATTGCCTTCACTTGTACAGCCATAGCACCAGGAGAAACTGTTCTTTTTAGATGGTAAAATGTGCCTTTTTGAGGATCAACAAACTTGATAAGCTGGCTTCCAAAATATCTGTCCAAATTTCTCTTAAGCCAAAGCAGTTTATGCTTCTGCCAAACAAGTCCATTTTCAATTAAAACCTTTCTGATCTTTTCGTTCAAATCTGAAATGTGGTAGATTCATCCTTCCCTGAACCTGGACTCAATCCCCTCTAGGAACTGGTTGAATAGTATTTTATTCAAATCAGGCACATCATCACATTTTGGCTTTGTAGCCATAAATTAGTCAATGCACTTTTTGTTGTAATTTGCCTCAGCTGCCATTAGATCAATCCCACTAACTCTGCTGAATACTTCTGGCAGTGTCCTCCAAAGGAGATTTGCTTTCAGGACAATAGCTTCATTGCGAGAAAAGTTTTCAACGTTAATCAGCTTAAGAGAGGCTTTTTTTACCACTCCCTGTCTTAGAGCAAAACAAGCAACAAGTTTTGTACGAGAAAGAAACAGCTGCAGGCTCTGAACGAGCATTTTTTCTATATGTATAAGTATTTTATATCTCATGATTCTAGCCAGATTCTATCGCTTCGATGGAGTTTTTCTATTGAGCTAAGTCACGAAGATCTACCGCCGGGACAGGCGCGTTCGTGATGGATAAAAAATGTACATTATGCAGGCAAATTTCCAAGACTGATCAAGATTATTCCAAAAACGCTATAAATTATGTTATCTTTTTCGTCGATTTTTAGGGATTAAAACTGAACGGCAAAAGATAAGACAATTTTGAATAAAGAATATTGAGCATTATTCAATATCCTTTGATTTGAGCTATAGCTAAGTAATTTTGGAGCGGTTTTGAATTTTTTATTCATTTTAAGGGAATTTTTGTTAGTGGAGATCGATTTTTAGGGAATTTGAAGAAATGGGGATGTTGCACCCACTTGTCGACTATATAAGGTTAATTTTCGTATTCAGCATGGTCGATTACTTCAGACTGCTTTCTCAAACCTTCTGCTGCTTGCTGACCCTGACTATGTTGTATGTTTGTGCTATGATTGTTTGCTTGATGTCTGTTGGTTTCAGGTTTAATCTATTCTTTTAATAGAAACTCTTTGTAGTGTTGGGTTTTTCCTTTATCAGACTTTGTTTTATGTTGATGTTAATCTTAGAATAGATTTTAATTTTATTTGAAAATCTAAATTTTCGAAAAGTTTTTTTTAAATTAATATGTTAAAGGGATCAAAGTTATATGGTATGCCATATAATCAGGGCTTCCACCCGACTGAAATTCAGTTTACTAAAATACGAAACTTTTTTTTCTTAATTTTACTAACTTTTCTAAAGTAACTAAATTTTTAGTTCCCAGATTTTTTTGGGTTTCTTCTGTCATAGAATGATTGAAAATTACGGAAACATATAAATTCAAAAATCTTTTTTTTTCGGATTAGGTAGATATACGGTTGGATAGGCTTTATATTCCACATGAGGTGCATGCAAGACGTCAAACAATAGTCTGGAAGTCTGGATTCTAGAAATTCTTTTGGCGAAGCCTGGCTTTAAATTTATCAATAGTCTTCAGGTCATGGAATTCAGATATATTGAAAAAGTAAAAAAAAAAAAAATCAACAAACAAATAGTTACAACTCATATTCACAAAGTAATTAAGGCGAGGGAGTGCTTAGAATCTAACGGCTCGCTTTTTACGCTAAAGTTCGACTCTGTCTCTACAACTTTATTTCTTAAAACAATAAAAAACTTTAGTGTAAAGAGCATGGCGTTGAGGAGGGGACAGCCCCTTTCATATACGGAATAATTTCTGTTCGTTTAAAGTTTTAATGTTGCTCATTATTCTCAGTTAAAAAAACTTGTTTTTTTAATTTAATTTCTGAACGTTTTTGAATTAATGCAGCTTTGATTTTGGCTCACCGTATATGAATAATTAAAACCAAATTTGCATATTAATTTTACTTTTTTTTGGCTAAATGGCTTTCTCGAGATTTTGTTCTGACGTATCTTACGAATTAAATTACGTAACGAATTTCTATGTTTGTTTGTCTTTTTTACGTATATTAGGGAGTTTGCCCCCTAGTCAATACCTCGCTCTTTACGCTAAAGTTCAAAATTTGTTCGAATCACAAACCCCTGAATCAAACTCTTTTGAAAGTACTAAAAAAACTTTACCGTAAAGGGCGAGGTATTGACTAGGGGACGAACTCCTCATATACATAATAGTTTCTGTTCGTTTTAATTTTTAATGTTGCTCCTTACTTTCAGTTGAAAAACTTGTTTTTTTTATTTAATTTCTGATCATTTTTTTTAATTAATGATGTGAAATCCGGTGCCCCCTTCATAGAAATGTCCCTTCTCCCAAGGAAACATCCTCCATGGAAAGATCCTCAAACGTAACCTCCTCCTCCGACCCCCCCCCCACCAGAAAAAAAATCCCTCCTGAAACGTCTGTATACTTCCCAATGACCAATACTATATGTAAGCAATGGACAAAGTTCACAACTTGCAGCCCTTCCCCCGGGAACTCTGGGGGATTAAGTCATCCTCAAAGACATATTTATCAAATTTTCGACTACGCTGAACAAAATGGCTATTTCAAAATTTTGATTGGGTGACTTCGGGAAAAAAAGGAGCGTGGGAGGGGCCTAGTTGCCCTCCAATTTTTTTGGTCACTTAAAAAGGGCTCTAGAACCTTTAGTTTCCATTCGGATGAGCCCTCTCACGATATTCTAGGACTACTGGATTGACGCGATCACCCCTGAAAAAAAAAAAAAAAAAAAAAAAAAAAAAAAAAAAAAAAACCGTATCCGTAAGCTTTCTTATGGCAAAAAAAAAAAAAATTCAACATTTTTGTAGATAGGAGCTTGAAATTTCTATAGTGGGGTTCTCTGATATGCTGAATCTGAAGGTGCGATTTTCATTAAAGTTTTATGACTTTTAGGGGTTGTTTCCCTTTTTTTCGGAAATAAGGCACACTTTCTCAGGCGCGTAACTTTTGATGAGTAGGGCTACCTTAATTGAACTTATATATTTGAAATCAGCATAAAAATTTGATTCTATTGATGTATCCATTTGTATCAAAATTCCGGTTTTTAGAGTTTCGGTTACTATTGAGCCGGGTCACATCTTACTTACAGTTTGTAACCACGAACTGTTTTATTACCACTAACATCAATCATGAAGCTAAAAAAATATACTGGGAACCTTTAATTAGAGTTAACAGGGTTTTATTCAGAGTTTTCAGAGTTTTCAGGAATTTCAGGGTTTAATCAGGGTTTAACTTTTGGATTTAGAATCGGTCTTGAATTGTGCTTCCTTCAAAACGTTTTAAAAGTATTATTCTCAAATGGTTCTGCTAGAACGTAAGGGACCTGTTTATCACTATGTGGGCTAACGTCTACAAATTGAGGAGGGAGGATGTAGGCTAGTCCTCATCAAGGCTTGTTAAAACCCTTTAAGTGAGTTTGGAAAGTTTTAAAAGAAGTGATTTCAGGAGATCTGTAAGTCAACTCAAGATGCAAAGTCGACACCGACTAAGCCCTTCAATTAAAAAGTGTTCACTTTCATAGGATTTGCTTAGGTTACAAAATGCGATCGCCGCCGTCTCTCTGCGACCGCTAGGAACGGAAATCGCTTAACATTGTGGTGGGTCGCCTCTTTAAAGAGGCACAAGTGTGCCTCCTTGAAAGTGTTCACTTTCATAGGATGCTCTGCACTCTGCTTAAGCAAAGAGTGGTCTTTAATCCCCAAAGTAACTCTAGGTGTGTTTTTAGAGCAAGCGCTTATAGACTAAATAGACTAATAAACTTATAGACGTTTATAGACTTATAGACTAAAGAACTTTTTGCAGACCTTAAAGTACTTTTTATTAGAGTTAAATTCTTTTTTTGTATGAATTGTCTTTCAATCCTCTGTTTTGAAAGGTGATACCAAGAGCATTTTCAGTGGGTCTTCTTGGCCCACAGTGCATTTTACGCAAATTTCAGTTGTACTTTATAATCGTTCAACCATTGTAAATTAGTAATTCTAAATGGATTTTTAAGTACCATCTCCAGACTGCTTCCATCTGCAGATGGTACCATCTCCAGACTGCTCCTCCTGCTGGTAGGCTTTAACGACCGAACACTGAAATAAAATCGAATACTGAAATAAGGTCGCTTGAATTGGTTAACTGGAATGTTTCAAATTTTAGAAAATTTGGAAAATATAAACATATAAATATAAACAAATGACAATATAAATATATAGGCCTACATAAAAACAAATGACAATATAAATATAAACAAATGACTTGAAATAGCTTAAGAAGGTGCAGCTATAAGAAATTTTTAGACCACAATGCCTTGCCATTAGCATAATTTTAACATGTGAAAATATAGTGAAAACGGGTATAATATTTTCAAAAAAGCAGTGGACAAAAAAGCAACAAATTTTAAATAATATAGAAATCCAAACATTTTGACTATCAACGAAAAAAAAGCAATATAAATTAAGCTAAATCCAGCAATTCTATACTTTCACACATCCTACCTGTTTACCTACCCCAGGTTTCTGCAAGCACCCATTTACAGCTTGGTCTGACTCTGGCACTGACCTCCGTTCCAAACCAAATAACTAGCAGCACCAGGACCAAACCATCACGTAAACTTCACGTAAAATATGATTTCAAATTGCACGGACAGTCGTTAAGCCCGTAAACCCACGTGGTTAGCGTGCTAACCCCTCGACTGGGACTGTTTTTGTTGTTATATTTCTGTTAAACGGATACTATTAATAAAAGCTATTCCTCAGAAAACAAACAGATGCCTGTTATACATATTCCAAAAATGCTGCAGCCCTATCTTCGTGTACCTCCAGTGTTTGTTATACTACTAGCTCTTAACTAATGCTCTAGCTAAAGATCTATCAAGTATATTTTCCTGCTGTGAAAGTTTTGGGGAAATAACCCACTTCCTGTTTAATTTGTCTATCTACTGTTGTTCAACACGATACAAAAAAGCATGGCAAGATTATAATCTTATATAATTTTAATAGGTCTTCGTGTCAGATAGACCATTCTACCGTCATCGTGGCTTAATGGTTGACACTTCAAGGAACTTCATTCGGCTCGGAGATCTTTACAGGACTGTGGATGGAATGAGCTACAACAAACTAAACACCCTCCATCTTCACCTGACTGATGCCCATAGTTTTCCTTTCGACTCCCCGTCAGTGCCACAAATGGCTATGTATGGTGCTTACTCTGAACGAAAAAAGTACACGGTTGCAGAGCTCAAAGTAAGCAAAATATTTAAGTTTTTTTTAATTACCTACAAATTGTTACGTCTCTCTCTCAGAGGAATCCATTGGGGGAAGGGAGAGGGCTTGCGTGCATCCACCCTTCAAATTGTTCCCCACCCTAAATATTTGTTTTCTGTTTATTCATGAAGTACAAAATTTTTTCCGAGTTTTTGTTAAAAAAGTACTGCTTTCTGCTTTTCTCTCTGCTTCTCTCATATTCTTTCTGTGTATTCCTCTCTACATCTCTCTTTTTCTCTCCTCCTCTTTAGTTCTCTTTCTCTCTCTCCCATTTTGTTTTCATTTCTTTCTAGTTAGAGAAAGAGGCAGAGTGATATAGAAAAAATTCATTTTGTGTCATGCATTAACAATTTTTCTGTGTACAATATGTGAGAAATTTTGCTTTCTTTTTAGGCTTTAAATGAGTACGCCAATACACGAGGAATCAGAATAGTTCCTGAATTAGATGGGCCAGCTCATTCAGCCTATGGCTGGCAGTGGGGACCAGAATATGGACTCGGAGATCTGGCCCTGTGTGTAAATCGACCAAACAGGCAAGTTACAAATACGTTTGCTGCCTATATTATCAATGTACCTTATGTATTAGTTTTTTCTAGGGGCCATAAATGACACTTTTTTAAGTGTCAAATTACAAATAGTATTATTCAGTTAAAATTGATTAACAACCTACAAGGAAGAACATGAAATTTTAATTTGATGCTATGGGGATAGGAAAATTTAAATGGGAGATTCCTCTGTGAATGTAGATGGTAATCCCAGAGTTTTTAATTTGGCTCAATAAAATATCAGGTTCACCTAAAAAAAAAAAAAAAAAAAAAAAAAAAAAAAAAAAACATTGTCGCAGCCTCAGGTACAGCTGTATAGTTACCCAGCTATCGCTCACCTATATGTGCTCTAGCAATTTTTGGACCTGTTCCATTCATCAGTTTCAATTCAGGTTATTCGGCTTATGGTTACCCGTAGAAACCACAATACGGACCTTCAGATTTCGCTCTGCGTGTAGTGACAGAACAGAGGAGTAGGCCTACACTGCTAATCCAAAGGTTAGAACAATCCAAAGGTAATGAACCAGCTGTTAAATACTGCAAAATCATCAATGGTTCGCAATAAAAAAGAAAACTGCAATTGTAAGATGAAGAAGAATAAAATGATCATGTGAGAGTTCCAGGTTTCAAAATGAGCCGAAACAAATTGGATTATCACTTTGAACAATTTCTATTTTATCAAATAGCAATTAAAAAAAAATATTGGAAGAGAATGGATTGTGGTAACCAGTTCCTAAATATATTACGGCATTCATTTCGTTTATGAAGTACAAATCCTAGTTTTATCAGCTATTTTTTGGGAATCGCCATCGAGGTCTATTACGCTTGAGAGTTTTTTTTTTGGGGGGGGGAGGAGTCTATTGGTCTTGTTCTTTCTCAGTTTATTCAACAGCCTAAGTCCTTCTTTAATTATTCTAAGTTGACTAGATGATTAAATCATAAAAAAAACAGCGCCGAATACCTAACCAACCTCTGAAGGCCCTGCGGAGAAATTTACTAGGAGAGGAGTTTTCAATTTTTTAACCTTGGGGAAGGGTAAGACCTCCACTAAGATCAAAACATAATTAAATAAACATCTGGACAGGGTTATTTACCCGAAAAAGGGACAAAGACCCTCATGTCATTCTCGTTCCCCTTGTAAAATTATATCCTAATTTTCAGGTTTCAGTCTCCCCTGTACAGAAAATCACGTAAAATATGCACTTCTTAGTTGTTCACTGGCTTGAAAATACATTTACGAAAGCTGAATACGGAAGCTGAACCCGTCACAAAAAGTTTTAAGCCCTCCTCTCACTCTCTCCTGAAAAGTCAATCAGGGTCTTGGTCCTCAAAAGAAGTACTTTAATAATGTTCCAGATTATTAAAATAAAAATCTTCCTCCTCAATTATTATCTTATTTTAATTGTAATAATTCTGAAGGTCTCTGTCTCCGTTCATCCAACCGTTCCTTCATTGTCCCCAAGTGTGTCTCTAGTTCCGCCCAGCGATCCCCCATTTATAAATCTATAGTTTAATGGAATATAATACCGTCCAGTGTCTAGCTATCCACAAGTTCTTGCACGTTGTATAACAATGTTACTAAACTTTGATATTAAGATTCCCTAAATTTTTAATCAATTTGCTTTAATTACTAGTGCTTTCTCTCTTTTTTTTCTTTGTTTCTTTTTTACTCTCTTCTTCACTTTCCCTTTTTGTTGTTATGGTCCTCAACAAGTTCGCTTCCAGGATCTTTATTATTATTGGTGTTATGTTTTACTTTTATTCGATTAAATTAAATTGAATTGATCCCTGAAAGTTTAAATATATTTTCTTTATTTTAGCTTCTATTTTTGATTATGATAATTTTGATTAATTGATAATGCTAATTTCGCTAAAAATTTTGACTTTTCGTAAATTGTGTGGTTGTGAATTGATTCGCACTATCAACTATATTGAATTGCGATTTCCATAAGTTGCGCAGGTTGCCTAATTCTTTGCCTTTATTCTTGCCTTTATTCTTTTCGCCAATATATTTATGGTTAAAATTACGCTAAATTTTGTAAAAGTGATTTTGTCTATTCATGAAACATTTATAGAAATAACCCCGAGTTTTTTTCCCACCAATCTTACGCAACCTACGAATAGTACTTGCTTTATACCTCAGGAGAGTAGAAACTAAAAAAACATAAGCCCTGGGAACGTGAAACCCTGAAAAGTTACTAGATCTTAAAGAATGTAATATTTTCCTTTTTAAGTATAGGTTGTTAAGTTGAACTTACAAGTCTAAAAAGGAAGAGAATTTTTCTCTATATTCTCCCTAGATCTTTCCTAGTTTTTTTTTTTAATTAGATTTTAAATTTTTATATAATTATTGATTCTACTTTAATTTAATCATTAATTAAAACTTCTAGTTTTGATTCTTTAATCTGTGTTAATTTAATTTTTGATTTTTTAAAATTTTATTTATTTAATGTTTTTAAATTTGGTTTGATTAAATTTTTTAAATTTAAGTGTTAATTTTTATTTAATTTTTAATTTTAATGTAATTTAGTTTCATGGTTGGAATTAATTTTGTAGGCTGACCCATTTGACTTTTAGATTATTTTTCAAAATGATTATTTGGACCAGAATAAGAACTAACAGTTTTCCGGAGGGGGAGGAGCTAAAAGTGGGGGAAAATACTTTTTCTAATCGGTACTGAAGATGGTGTCCAATTCGGAAAATAACAAGAAGTTGGTGGATTACCCCCTCACAAGCTCTACCTAATAGGATCTTTGCTTTAATTAAACTTATACGAATACAAAAGCTATTTACTTTTGCATTTTTCAAACAGTTCGTGGTAACGAACTGTAAGTAAGGAGCGACACGGCTCAATGGTAACCGAAACTCTAGAAAATCGTATTTTGATGCAAATAGATACATTAAAAGAACCAGATTTTAATGCTGATTTCAAATATATAAGTTTCATCAAGTTTAATCCTACCCATCAAAAGTTGAGCGCATGAGAAAATTTGGCTGATTTTCGAAAAAAAGGGGAAAGAGCCCCTAAAAGTTATAGAACCTTAATGAAAATCACACCATCGTATTCCGCGTATCAGAGAACCCTGCTGTAGAGGTTTCAAGCTCCTATCTACAAAAATGTGGAATTTTGCATTTTTTGCCAGGAGAAACATCACGGGTGCGTGTTTTTTTGTTTTTTTTCCCAGGGGTGATCTTGTCAACTCAGTGGTTCTAGAATGTCATAGGAGGGCTCATTAGAATATGAAATAAAAGTTCTAGTGTTCTTTTTAAGTGACAAAAAAAATAGAGGGCAAATAGGCCCCCTCCCACGCTCATTTGTTTCCCAAAGTCACCTGATCAAAATTTTGAGATAGCCATTTTGTTCAGCATGTTCGAAAATATTATAAGTTTGTCTTTTAGGATGACTTAATCCCCCGAAGTTCCCGGAGGGAGGTCTGAAAGTTTTGAACTTTACCCAATGTTAACATATAGTATTGGTTATTGGGAAGTATACAGACGTTTTCAGGGGAGATTTCTCCTGGTAGTGGGGGGGGGGGTGGTTCGGGGGTTTTCGGGAGGATATTTCCATGAAGTAAGTTTTCATGGGGGAAGGGACATTGCTATGAAGGGGACGCCGGACTTCCCAGCATTATTTAAAAAAAGATCAGAAATAAAATATAAAAAAACAAGTTTTTCAACTGCAACAGCAGCAACATCAAAACTTTAAACGAATAAAAAATATTGCGTATATGATTGTGTTCACCCCCTAGTCTATACCTCGCTCTTTCAGCTAAAGATTTTTTAGTACTACCATAAGAGCTATTTATTCTAATTAACGGCCTTTGTGATTAAGCGGTCATTTTTAAAGAATTGGAACAAAATTTGAACTTTCGCTTAAAGAGCGAGGTATTGACTAGAGGGCGAACCCCCTAATATACGTATTAAAAATATATGAGTATAGAAGTTCTTTACGTGAGTTAATTCGTATGTTACGTATATTTATTGCTAATAAAAACATTCGCAAATATAATTAAACAAGTTTCTAGAAAGCAATTTAACCAAATAAAAGTAAATTAATATGAAAATTGGGTTTTAATTATTCATTTACGGTGAACCAAGATCAAAACCTGCATTTATTCAAAAACGTTCAAAAATTAAATTAAAAAAACAAGTTTTTTTTAACTGAAAGTAAGGAGCGACATTAAAACTTAAAACGAACAGAAATTACTCCGTATATTACAGGGGCTGTACCCTTCTCAATATCTTGCTGTTTACGATAAATTTTTTTATTGTTAAAAAAAATAGACTTGTGAGAGAGTTAAAATTAATAATAAAGAGCGAGGTGGTGTGGAGGGGACATTCCCTTTCATATATGGCATAATTTATGTTAGTTTTAAGTTTTAATGTCGCTCCTTACTTTCAGTTAAAAAAACTTGCTTTTTTATTTAATTTTTATATTAAACAGCTTGTGGTAACGAACTGTAAGTAAGGAGCGACGCAGCTCAATAATAACTCTAAAAAACCGAATTTTGATATCAACAGATATATCAAAAGAATCAGCTTATTATGTTGATTCCCAATATATAATCTTCATTAAGTTCAGTGTTACCCATCAAAAACTACTAGCCTGAGAAAATTTTCTCAGATTTTCAAAAAAGGGAGAAAACACCCCGTAAAAGTCAAAAAATCTTAATGAAAATTGTACCATCATATTCAGCGTATTTGATACCCCCCCCCCCTGTTAAGGTTTCAAGCTCCTGTCTACAAAATGTGGATTTTGTATTTTTGGCCAGAAGAAAGATGCGTGTTTATTTGTTTTTTGTTGTTTTTTCCCCAGGGGTAATTTTCAAGGCCGTATCCAGGGGGGGGGGGGTTACCCGGTTTGAACCCCCCTCCCCCCGAAATGTTCGTTTGACTCGTAAAAACGTAACAAAAATGGACATAAACAAATTTTATATTCATTTTTTTAGGTTTTTTGTGTACCCCCCCCCCTAAAATTTTTTTTAGTAAAACCACCCCCGAACAAAAATCCTGGATGCGCTTCTGGTGATTTTATCGAACCAATCTTCCTAGAATATCGCGAGTGGGCTCATTCGAACTAAAATTGAAAGCTCTAGTGCCTATATTAAGTGACAAAAAAAATGGATGGTAACTAGCCCCCCTCCCATGTTTCCCTCCCCAAAAGTCGTCTGATTTAAATTTTGAGATAACCATTTTGTTCAGTATAGTTGAAAGTTACAATAACTATGTCTTTGGAGGTGACACGATCCATCAGAACAACTATTTAGGAAAAAATCCTGAAACACAAGTCAGAACCTTTTTTAAAAGTTGTTAAACAACTTTAGCGAGAAGAGAGGGTATTGAGGAGGGGGCAGCCCCTCTCATATATGCAGTAATTTCTGTTCGTTTTAAGTTTTAATGTTGCCCCTGACTTTCAGTAGAGAAAACTTTTTTTTAAAATTAAATTTTTAGAACAAATGTTTGCATCGGACCTCCTTGTGGCATACAAAATCCAGTAAATGAAAACACGTATGGAGTATTGGAGCTACTTTTTAGTGATCTTAAGGAGGCCTTTTCACCAGATGTCTTCCATCTTGGGG
The DNA here is from genome assembly GCF_049724085.1 of Artemia sp. Qi Xiang Cuo. Classification (NCBI taxonomy): domain Eukaryota; kingdom Metazoa; phylum Arthropoda; class Branchiopoda; order Anostraca; family Artemiidae; genus Artemia; species Artemia sp. Qi Xiang Cuo. The sequence continues at coordinate 61,991,657 of NC_142807.1, read as the reverse complement.
CTGACGAAGTAAAGTTTGGGTGTTGGAACATAACTGAAGAAATTGTGGATTGGTTAGAAGACCAAGAGAGAGGAAGGTGAGTTATTTAGTGAATAGTTTGTATAGCTGTTAATAGTGCTCATTTTATGCTGCTACTACCAACAATTCACTGAGGCCAACACAGCTGCGCACGCTACTCCCACACCGTAGTTTGTTCAAAGCTGATCTCTTTTCCCACTCTCAAGGAGTATCAATGTCCTGTAAATCCGTCGTTACGAAACTCTTCGTTATGCAAATGATTTGTCCCCAATCAGGGACAACTAAATTTTCATTTGGCCCCAGGTGGATGGCCAAATTGAACAATCTTTGGATCATTCATTCGTAAAGCGTGTCCTAGCCATCTCAATCTGTCTTTTATTATAGCCCAAGAAAGGGGGATAGAGCCAAAAGTTTGTTCAGCTTGTTGTTTGACATATGGCCCGTCAACAATAAAACTAATCGTAGACTATTCCACTGGAAAATATTTGACAAGCCTTCCTCTGCCTTCTGAAGCGTCCTCATTTTAGAATTATTGACCCCTGTCACTACCGTCGCTTCCAATATTCTAGCCTTGAATCACAGAATTATCTTCCTATTCTTCCGAATTTTCTTTCAGCCGTGAAAAACACCCTGGACCTTGGTTGTTCTACTTTTAACATCTTCCCTGTACCCACTGTCTTTACTAATAAGGCTACCCAGTTAATTTTAACCACCCACATGATCTATCTTCTCGTAATCCAACATCATCTCTTAATATTCATTTATTCCCGGTATAAGTGACATAGTCCTCTAAACATTAAATTGCCTTTTTGCTTCTGAACTCTCAAAACACATTGAAAATTCTTTAATTTTTCTTAAATTTTTATCTAAGACACTCATCTGCAAAATCTAAGTCTAGGAGAGTTTTATCTTACCATTTGATTCCATGCTCTCCCACAGCCTTTGCCTCGTTCCTTAGGACAAAGTGGGTCACAAAAATTCATATAAACGGGATTGGACACAATACTGCTTAATTCCTGATTCAACACGAAACTAGCTACTAACTTTACTTCCTAACTTAAGCTCATAAATATTATTTCCACACATAGAACAAACCGACTTAAACCGACTTAATCACTTTAACCGACTCATTTGGTATACCGTATAAGGATAGGACCTTTACTAAAGGCTCTTCTATTGGCTAAATCAAGTGCCTGTTCATAATATGTATAACTGAGGACTAAAGGAATCTCTAGATTGAGAAGCTTCTCAATTATTCATCTAAGAGTGTAAGTTTGGTCGACGTATCTTCTCCCTTTCCTAAACCAAACCGCTATTCTTTTAAAGCTTTGTCTGCAGGATCTCTTAGTCTAATAAATATCATCATGCTAAGTAATTTGCTCTCTGCAGAAACCACGCTAATGCCCTTTAGGTGCTTCCTTTTTTTCCAAAATCATATTTATAATCTTCAGCCACCATCATAATTTAAAAATCTCATTTACCACATTATCAGCACCAGGGCCCTTTTTATTTTTCATTTCAGTACTGTCTCTAACTTGTCTGCAAAATAAATCTTCCTTCACTTAAAATTGTCAAATATGTTTTCATTCTTTTCTATATTATTTCCTACAACTTTATCACGGCTTAAAACACCTTATCACGTTTTATCTCACTTTATGAATATATTATAGTTAATCACTGAGTTAAAAAAAATATATATTACAGGGAAGAGGTTGACTTTTATTATCTATGGGGATATTACCAAAATCGGACACTGGAAAAGGTTGACACAGTCTACGGCAATATCCCAGTTATTGTTTGGACTTCAACACTGACTGAAGAAAACTTTGTTGAAAATGTCATAACACCCGAGTAAGTCCAATTAAATTGTACTTTTTTTTAAGCCTCTTAATAGACCAACATTTCAATCTTTGAGGTTACATCCGTAATATTGATGAGGTTTTATTCAAAATATATGCCAATTTCTTTCGAAATCTAATAAACTGAAATTCTCCAAAAGTAGAATAATGTCACCTTATATTTTGATATTCCTACATACTCAAAACTAATTCATTAGTTTCGGGGCATACTTTCCAATTCATTCATTAAAATTAATTCGAAGAGGGAACGCAAAAATTAAAACCCGGTTAGTATGTTAGCACCACAGATTACCTATTAGGTTTCACCGTATTAGGTTTCCTATTTCCGATTACCTATTAGGTTTCTCACTTCTAGCAAAATACATGGGCGAACGTGTCCCTCAATTACATTGGCTATCTAACAAGACTATCCCACCCTTGAAATGTCTTTGAATTGGATTGGATTGGTATGACCTCCTTCTCTCACTGTAAAAGTCTAAAACCTACTGTGTCATTGGTGTTTTACTGAAAACCAATTTTATGACAAATATTTTCTTTTGTACTTAATATTTAAAATAAATATTAAAATTATACTAACATATTGAACTGATGAGCTTTCAGCAATTAATATCAACATACAAGAAATATTCAGTTTAATTTATTAGCTCTTCTTAAAGTTATTAAAGACGAATATAGTTTCCCTACAAACAAGTGTTTGGATACTGCCTCCTTTCCTAACTGTAAATAAAAACCAAAAGCCTACTGCGTCATTGGCGCTTAACTGAAAACGGATTATATTACACAAATTTTCTTTTCCAGTTCTTACAGCATTGAAAATAAAAATAAAATTACAATGAAATAAATTCTTGAACTGATGGATCTTTCATCAATTAATATCATTATATATCTAATGTTCAATTTGATGTTATTTACACTTTCCAAGACTGTTCAAGACGCATATAGTTTTCAGTGAAGCGCCAATGACGCAGTAGGTTTTGGACTTTTTCAGTGAGAGAAAGAAGTCATACCCAAACTCTTGTTTGTTTTGATTTTTGTTCTTTTCAAGCTTGGTTTGCTTATTCAGTTTAAGTTTCACTCGTTTTAAGATTTATTTATTAATTTAAGTTAATATCTATTGCATGTATGTTTGCATTGATTGTTTATATAATTTCTGTTCGTTTTAACTTTCATTTATACTTCAATAGGAAAATATTTGTTTTCGTTTTAAGCTTGATTTTCATATTCAATCTAAGCATTACTCGCTTTAAGATCTGTTTATTCATTTATATTATTACTTGTTGTATGTTTTTGCTATGATTGTTTATTTAATTTCTGTTTCTTTTGGGTTTCATTTATTCTTTAATAGTAATTTCTTGTCGTTCTTAGTTTGAATTTTAAAATGTATTTGTATCTGCTGAGTTTAAGTTTGAAATGGCCTTTGCTTTTCTTTGAAAAACTTATTTTTCGGAAAGTTTTTTTTTATTAATTCTTGTTCGTTTTTTATTGCAAAAAATTTCAAGTTTTTAAAAATTCCTTATTTCAAAATCAAACTTAAAAAAGAAAAATCAAATATTCATTAAAGTAACAAAACTGATATCAAAGTGAAAAAAAGGGTTTGTGTCAACCTTGGAGTTTTTATTATCTGATGTTTGAACTATTTTTAACAAAATTGTTATCTCAAAATTTTTATCGGATGGGTTTGGGGACCCCTTCTATATGAAGTCCCTCTGGGAAAGAAATAAATGGAGGATGGTGGGAGGCTAACTTCCTTTTAATCACTTTTGAATCTTAAAAGGTGAAGTACAACTTTTGATATACAACTGAATGAGCCTTTTATGACTTTTCTACAAGTAGCCCTTCCACAACAACAGTATATACCCCCAGGGCATAACTTACAACGCCTACCACAAGGCCCGGGGGGGGCTGTGTCGACAACGGAGTTTCTGTTATCTGAACTTTGAATTATTTTTAACAAAATGTCTATCTCAAATTTTTTATCTGATGTATTTAGGGTGTGGAGGAGGGGGGCAGTTGCCCTCCGATCTCTTTTAACTCTTAAAAAGTGAACAAGAACTTTCAATTTCCAATCAAATGAGTCCTCTCCGAAGTTTATACGAGCATCCCTTCCATAAGAAATATGTATGCGCCTAGAGCCTTACTCATAACGCCTGCCTCTGGGCCCTGGCAGGTTCCGTCGACACAGGAATTTTTCTTATCTGACCTTTGAACTATTTTTAATGAAATGGCTATTGTAAACATTTTATCGGATGGGCTTAGGGAAAAGGGTGTGTGGGGGGGGGGGCTAGTGTTCCTCGGGTATCTGTTGACTCTTAAAATTGATGTGGGAAAGTTAGTTTCCATTTTAATACGCCCTCTCTGATGTTCGCGTTAGTATCTTTCTGGTAAAAACGATATGTAACCAACGGACAAGATTTACAACGCATATCCCACGGCCTCTGGGGGGCGTTTTTGTGATCTAATTTTTGAACAAATTACAAAACACTGGCTATTTCAAAATTTTTAGCGGACGGGTTTGGGGAAAAAAGAGCGTGGGGGGAGGGGGCGAAGAAAATGTAATGAAATTCAGGCCTAAAAACTATATTACGTATGATAAATTATATCAACCTTTTCGTTTGCTATTCGGACCTTAATCATTATTGAAAGTTTGTTTCCCATTGTCTTTTTTCAAATGTTCTACCCGTTTTTCTAAATTTTAATTTGTTTTATTTGCAAACGGAAAGTCAGTGTAGTCTTAGAGATTATTTAGAAATTTAGAAAATATTACTATATACTGATACAATTCTTACAATCAATACAATTAGACCTATATTTTAACCATATATTGGTATAATTCTAGGTATGCACGGAGGCATTTATTTCGGAGGGAGAGGACGAAATAAAAAAACAGGTGAATAAAACAAATTGGAGATTTAAAGCTTCAAAACCCATAAAAGATGGTAGAATCTATTTTATCAGCCCTGATCGATAATATATTGTCATTTTTTGTTTCTAATTGATCGTTCTTTTGGATGGTAAATAGGCTGTTAATGCACAGTGTCAGAAATTTGTCCTTGTTAATCTTCAACTTTTTTTTATGGCAAATTCGGCTATTTTTGCTATAAAAAGAAATTTTTATCATTTTTTCCTAGTTCTAAAGAATTATAAAATGGCTTACTGACATTCAAATGTAAGCTTGTACTGGTATTACTTAAGGAAACCGTTTTTACCTTTTTTTTCGGTTATCTTTCACTTATACATTTTTTCATCAGTTTTTCTATAGATTTGTTTTCTTTTTCACCCTTTGGGAATCTTTCTTTTCATATCTTGAAGACTACTTTCTTATTAAGGAAAATATTGGAAACATCGTAAGGATTTGGATGTTTCCGGCTGGGGAGGGTACCAAAGATTTTCCATCTACGTAAGAATCACCGTCTTGCATATTTTATCCAAATTGAAATACATTTCAAAAATTTCAAAAATTTGAAATACATTTCGTCAGAGCAATGACTAGATTTTATCTAATTTTTTTCCTCTGTTTTTTTTTTTTTTTTTTTTTTAAGACGCTATATTGTGCAAATATGGACCGAAAGCTCAGAACCAAGCATTGCTTCGCTGTACAACAAAGGTTACGATCTCATATTTTCTAATTCGGACAACTGGTATTTAGACTGTGGTTATGGATCTTGGGTTGGCGATGGCAATAATTGGTGTTCACCCTATAAAGGCTGGCAGCTGCTATACGATAATGACCCGCTCGAGATTTTAGCTAATCAAGGGATTTTAAATCCTGATCCACAGAGAATTTGGGGCGGAGAGGCAGCAATGTGGACAGAGCAAGTACGTAATTAAGGACATGCTTACACAATCCTTACAAATATTGTTAGAAATGGTTAGAAAGAATTTTTTTTCTAAGGCTTGCTAGGAAAATTATGTTATAGTTCGACAAGCTGTTAGAAGAAATTGTTGATGTATTTTAAAAAACTTAAAATTTTAAGGGTAAATTTATAAATTTCTTCATTTAAGAAATAACTGAAGCCTACTTTGATTTTCATTGTTTCGTGTTGCAGTTTTATATAGTTTTGAAATTTTGTTTACATTTGAAGATCCTATTTTTAAATTTCAGTTCCAATTAATACGTTTTTCAGAGTTGTTGGTAAGATATCTTTGTTATTTAGTTATTGTGTTTGCTAACAATCGGGCCGACAAGAACAGTCCTTAAGTTATAGTGCGTTGGGACTGATCATTTTTGTGATTTTTTAAATAAGTGTAACTTGAATCTTACCGTGGATGTAATGCTTAGAAATTAATTTAACCATTAAGGTAGGATAGAAAGCCTAGCTCCCTGTCGAGTTTCTTAATTTTCCCGAATTTCTGTGTACTCTTATTTATGAAGTTATTAATAAAACTTGTTTTTTATAATTGGCCGAAAATATTCCACGCACATGTCTGATAGGGAATAGCCTGATCTTCATTTTGGAATAGGGTCCTTTCTGCATTAGAGGAGTATTTGTATAAACAAGGTCTATTCAGAGTTTTCAAGACTTTATGAGTTCAAGCGCTCTTGGCAGAATACGGCATTAGATTATACCTGCTACTTGATTGTATATATTTATTTCATAACTGTTAAATTAAGTTAAGGTTGAACTGAATGAAGTGGTCCATATTGATATAGATTATTTCATTATGAACTATTAAACATGTTCAAATACAGCTTAATTGGTTTATTAAGGGGGAGGAGGGCTGGGGGACGACACTACCTGAATGGAAAAGAAAAAAAATATATATATATATATATATATATATATATATATATATATATATATATATATATATATATATATATATATATATATATATATATATATATATATATATATATATATATTTTTTTTTTTTTTTATATATATATATATATATATATATATATATATATATATATATATATATATATATATATATATATATATATATATATATATATATATATATATATATATATATATATATATATATATATATATATATATATATATATATATATATATATATATATATATATATATATATATATATATATATATATATATATATATATATATATATATATATATATATATATATATATATATATATATATATATATATATATATATATATATATATATATATCCTCTACCCATTAGATTTTCTAACATCTGAATCCCCATAAAACTTCTGCCATGTAATACAATATCTACCCATTCCTCCCTTGTGCAACACACCGAAAAATCTCCTCCCTCAGACCATTTGATTCTTAAAACAATAAAGGAATTAAGTCCATACATTGGGTAAAAGGGAGGGCCTATATTTGATTTCACCCTTTCCGGATACGTTCCCTTGTCACCAAGTGGCAAAACATTTCCCCTTGCATATATTATCCACTTTAGTTCCTTCTTAATAAGCCTTAGCTGAAAGTAAAGTTCCTCCCCCAATGCTTCCTTAATCCTATTATACAGAAAGAGAGAAGGGGAGTCTCTTATTTCACATTACCATTTCTGAATTTCCTAGTTCTCTTAAATAGTACTTATCTGTTTGGATACCACCCTCCTTTTTAGCCCTAATTCTTTCCCGTTATTCCACTGCCTTGCTTTTCCACAACTTCCTAAAATATATCTTAGTTTGCTAGCCGAATTACCTTTTCTCCTATCACTGAAGGTCTCTTGGTACACTGTCTTTAATAGCTTATCCTAATAGCCCGTTGCTGGTAATTTGTAGAATGGAGCTAAAGCCCAAATATCACAAAGATTTTCTTTTTTTTGGGGGGGGGGAGGAAGAGGATATTAATGAATTTTGCAGATATCTGTCGGTCAAATTAGCGAATTAGCAGATTCTTCAGCAGTTATTTTGCAAAACATCAAACCAAGGAATTAAATTTCTCGAAATATCGAGTTTTCTGTGAAATTTGGAAGATTTTTTCCTCCAATCCAAGAGAGCCCGGGGAAGAGGGAGGCTTTGAACACAAAGCTACCCTAGGTGCACCAATGCCCAAAAGTAACATACCTACTAATAAGGAGCATTTCCTAAATTGAAAAAAAGTCAATTAATGTTTGCGTTTCCAAGCCAAGATACAAAAAAAAACATTTTATATTTGACTTTGATTACAATTAAATGGATTATTAACGGCAAATAAAACTGAATCACAAGGCTAGTCGTTCCAAGACTTGTTTATTACTTGACCCTGGCCCCAACACGGGTTCTACCATGTCTAAACCAGGCTTTTAAACCTGTGCGGTAGGTGCTGATTGCTACTTTGCCACATCCTAAGATGCCTAAAATATGGAGAGATGGATCACGTCTTAGACCATCATTTTCCTCCGGAAGTTGCTTTCTCATTTAAAAGGTTTAGACTTTGCAGATAAGGAAGAGAGACTGATTCACAGGATAGGCATTTGATTAATGCTAGTCTCCTTATTTGTTTTCTGGATATGGCTCTTATAAATGTTTTCTGGTATAGATTACTATTATTATTACGCATTACATCGTAACTTGCATCTTGTCGTTCTCTTTGATGTGCTCATCTCATTAAAACACGCTTCCATATTTAGACAGACGGTGGTACCTTAGATGGTAAGCTGTGGCCACGAGGATCCGCAATTGCTGAAAGGCTGTGGAGCAACCCCTCTGGCAAATGGAGGACTGCAGAAAAAAGACTAGTTCATATGAGGTATGTGTGCTTAAAGATTTAAACAAAGACTTTCGGGTAAATACGGTTTATAAAGCTTTGTTTTATTTTTGGCCTTTTATTTTTGTCCTAACCGTTTGAACTCTTACTATGGTTACAGGGACTTGACGCTTTTGAGTAAAACCAATCGTATAGTCACAGATGTTTAGTGATATGGTTAATTTGAAGTGCCCTTTTTAAATGAATAAACATATTGGATGGTGACTAGCCCCCTTCCCACGCCCTTTTTCCCCAAGGTCGTGCAATCAAAATCTAGAAATGGGCCTTATGTTCAGTATAGTTGAAAGTATGGGATGTAAGTGTGGAGGAGAGGCTGGGCAATCTTTGCTAGCATGGAATCAAGGGACTGGCTCCTTTCTGAAATATAAAAATGGGGCTGGGAAACATGTCTGTTTGGATTTAACTCCTTCCCATCTCAAGGAATTAATGTCTTCTTAAATTTTGTATTAGTTTTGAACTTATCAATTTTTCCAATAGTTTGAAGCCTTCTGTCGGCTTCAACGACATTTACTTTTCAATAAAATCACCAGTGTAACTGAACACAATGGAGGGCTAATATCTCCTCTAGAGTCTCTCTTGAGATAAACAAAGGATTTCCCCTCTTGAAAAATTAAAAGCGTCGCTCCCCCCCCCCCTCTCAGAATAAATACTCTGATACACCTCTCGTCCACAAAGGGCTATATCTATTTCTATCTATGACAAGATATTTCAAGAGCCCTTTTCCTCCTCTAATAGCCTAGATACTTCACTTTTTCATTCTGTTTCTCGTTTTCTAATTTTCTTTTTCTTTTAAAAGTAATTCCTTCATGGAATCGAAAAGATAATTACTGTACAACAAAATGGCGTTGAAATTGATTCCCGAAAAGGTTTTCTTTCTTTTGTATCACAAATAAGAGCTAAAATTAGATCGGTAATCTTAACACTCTCAATTTCAATTGAAACAACAAAATGGTGTTGCAATTGATTTCCGAAAAGGTTTTCTTTCTTTTGTAACACAAATAAGAGCTAAAATTAGATCGGTAATCTTAACATTCTCGATTTCAATTGAAACAACAAAATGGTGTTGCAATTCATTTCCGAAAAGGTTTACTTACTTTTATAACACAAATAAGAGCTAAAATTAGATCGGTAATCTTATCACTCTCAATTTCAATTGAAACAACAAACTAGTGTTAAAATTGATTTCAGAAAAGGTTTTGTTTCTTTTATAACACAAATAAGAGCTAAAATTAGATCGGAAATCTTAACATTCTCGATTTCAATTGAAACAACAAAATGGCGTTGCAATTGATTCCCGAAATGGTTTTGTTACTTTTGTCTCACAAATAAGAGCTAAAATTAGATCGGAAATCTTAACACTCTCAATTTCAATTGAAACAACAAAATGGTGTTGCAATTGATTTCCGAAAAGGTTTTCTTTCTTTTGTAACACAAATAAGAGCTAAAATTAGATCGGTAATCTTAACACTCTCAATTTCAATTGAAACAACAAAATGGCGTTGAAATCGATTTCCGAAAAGGTTTTCTTTCTTTTGTAACACAAATAAGAGCTAAAATTAGATCGGAAATCTTAACGCTCTATTTCAATTGAAAAAACAAAAGGGTGTTGCAATTGATTTCCGAATAGGTTTAGTTACTTTTGTATCACAAATAAAAGCTAAAATTAGATCGGTAATCTTAACACTCTCAATTTCAATTGAAACAACAAAATGGCGTTGCAATTGATTTCCGAAAAGGTTTTCTTTCTTTTGTATCACAAATAAGAGCTAAAATTAGATCGGAAATCTTAACACTCTCAATTTCAATTGAAACAACAAAACGGTGTTGCAATTGATTTCCGAAAAGGTTTATTTACTTTTGTATCACAAATAAGAGCTAAAATTAGATCGGAAATCTTAACACTCTCAATTTCAATTGAAACCAAAAACTGGTGTTGCAATTGATCTCCGAACTGGTTTACTTACTTTTGTAACACAAATAAGAGCTAAAATTAGATCGGTAATCTTAACACTCTCAATTTCAATTGAAACAACAAAATGGTGTTGCAATTGATTTACGAAAAGGTTTTCTTTCATTTGTAACACAAATAAGAGCTAAAATTAGATCGGAAATCTTAACACTCTATTTCAATTGAAACAAAAAATAGGGTTGCAATTGATTTCAGAAAAGGTTTAATTCCTTTTGTATCACAAATAAAAGCTAAAATTAGATCGGCAATCTTAACACTCTCAATTTCAATTGAAACAACAAAATGGTGTTGCAATTGATTTCCGAACAGGTTTCGTTACTTTTGTATCAAAAATAAGAGATAAAATTAGATCTGAAATCTTAACAATCTCAATTTAAATTAGAACAACACAATGGTGTTTCAATTGATTTAATAACCGGTTTCGGTCCTTTTTTAACATGAATAAGAGATAAATTAGGTATTTCATCTTATCACACTAAATTTCAATTGAAACCACAACAAGGTGTTACACTTGAGTTCCGAAAAGGTTTTCTGTTTTTGTAACACGCTTAAGATAAAAACTTAGATCGGAAATCTTAACACACTCAATCTCAATTGAAACAACAAAATGGTGTTGCAATTGATTTCAGAAAAGGTTTAGTTCCTTTTGTATCACAAATAAGAGCTAAAATTAGATCGGAAATCTTAACACTCTCAATTTCAATTGAAACAACAAAATGGTGTTGCAATTGATTTCCGAAAAGGTTTTCTTTCTTTTGTAACACAAATAAGAGCTAAAATTAGATCGGTAATCTTAACACTCTCAATTTCAATTGAAACAACAAAATGGTGTTGCAATTGATTTCCGAAAAGGTTTTCTTTCTTTTGTATCACAAATAAGAGCTAAAATTAGATCGTAAATCTTAACACTCTCAATTTCAATTGAAACAACAAAATGGTGTTGCAATTGATTTCCGAAAAGGTTTCGTTCATTTTGTATCACAAATAAGAGCTAAAATTATATTGGTAATCTTAACACTCTCAATTTCAATTGAAAAGACAAAAAAGCGTTAAAATCGATTTCCGAAAAGGTTTACTTTCCTTTTTAACACAGATAATAGATAAAATTATATCGGTAATCTTATCGCTCTCAATTTCAATTGAAAAAACAAAATGGTGTTGCAATTGATTTCCGAAATGGTTTAGTTACTTTTGTATCAAAAATAAGAGCTAAAATTAGATCGGAAATCTTAACACTCACAATTTCAATTGAAACAACAAAATGGTGTTGCAATTGATTTCCGAAAAAGGTTTTCTTTCTTTTGTATCACAAATAAGAGATAAAATTAGATCGGTAATCTTAACATTCTCAATTTCAATTGAAACAACAAAATGGTGTTGCAATTGATTTCAAAAAAGGTTTCCTTCCTTTTGTCACACAAATAAGAGCTAAAATTAGATCGGTAATCTTAACACTCTCAATTTCAATTGAAACGACAAAATGGTGTTGCAATTGATTTCCGAAAAGTTTTTGTTTCCTTTGTAACAAAAATAAGAGCTAAACTTAGATGGGAAATCTTAACACTCTCAATTTCAATTGAAACAACAAAATGTTGTTGCAATTGATTTCAGAAAAGGTTTCGTTCATTTTGTATCACAAATAAGAGCTAAAATTAGATCGGAAATCTTAACACTCTCAATTTCAATTGAAACAACAAAATGGTGTTGCAATTGATTTCCGAAAAGGTTTTCTTTTTTTGTAACACAAATAAGAGCTAAAATTAGATCGGTAATCTTAACACTCTCAATTTCAATTGAAACAACAAAATGGTGTTGCAATTGATTTCCGAAAGGGTTTCGTTCATTTTCTATCACAAATAAGAGCTAAAAGTAGGTCGGAAATCTTAACACTAACAAATACAATTGAAAGACAAAAAATTTGTTTCAATTGATTTCCGAAAAGGTTTTATTACTTTTTTATCACAAATAAGATATAAAATTAGATCGGAAATCTTAACAATCTCGATTTCAATTTAAACAACAAACTAGCGTTGAAATCCATTTCCGACAAGGTTTTCTTTTTTTTTTATCACAAATAAGAGCTAAAATTATATGGGAAATCTTATCACTCTCAATTTCAATTGAAACAACAAAATGGTGTTGCAATTGATTTCCGAAAAGGTTTTCTTCCCTTTGTAACACAAATAAGAGCTAAAATTAGATCGGTAATCTTAACACTCTCAATTTCAATTGAAACAACAAAATGGCGTTGAAATCGATTTCCGAAAAGGTTTTCTTTCTTTTGTAACACAAATAAGAGCTAAAATTAGATCGGTAATCTTAACACTCTCAATTTCAATTGAAACAACAAAATGGTGTTGCAATTGATTTCCGAAAAGGTTTTCGTTTCTTTTGTAACACAAATAAGAGCTAAAATTAGATCGGTAATCTTAACACTCTCAATTTCAATTGAAACAACAAAATGGTTTTGCAATTGGTTTCCGAAAAGGTTTATTTGCTTTTGTATCACAAATAAGATCTAAAATTAGATCGGCAATCTTAACACTCTCAATATCAATTAAAACAACAAAATGGAGTATCAACGGATATTAAAACATTTGTCAGTCCATTTTTAAAAATATGAAATTATAAATTAGATCTTTATGAATAAAGCACTAAATTTCTATATTATAAACAAAATGTTTTTTAAACAGATTTCAAATTATGTGTATTTCCATTTTTCAATCACATAATATATAAAATTATATCTTACGTATTATCAAAAAAAATAAAACTATTAAAGCAACAAAATTTTATCACTACATTTAAGAAAAGGTTTTGTTTCATTTGTAACACAAATAAGAGCTAAAATTAGATGGTAAATCTTAACACTCTATTTCAATTGAAAAAACAAAATAGGGTTGCAATTGATTTCCGAAAAGGTTTCATTCCTTTTGTATCACAAATAAGAGCTAAAATTAGATCGGAAATCTTAACACTCTCAATTTCAATTGAAACAAAAAATGGTGTTGCAATTGATGTACTAACATGTTTTCTTTTTGAGTAACACAAATAATAGATTAAATTAGATCAGAAATCTTAACACTCTCAATTTCAATTTAAACAACAAAACGGTGTTGCAATTGATTTCAGGAAGGTTTTAGTTCCTGTTTTAACACAAATAATAGCTAAAATTAGGTCGGAAATCTTAACACTCTCAATTTCAATTGAAACAACAAAATGGTGTTTAAATTGATCTCCGAAAAGGTTTACTTTCTTTTGTAAAACAAATAAGATCTAAAATTAGATCGTAAATCTTAACACTCTCAATTTCCATTGAAACAAAATATCGCGTTGCAATTGATTTCCGAAAAGGTTTACTTACTTTTGTAACACAAATAAGAGCTAAAATTAGATCGGAAAACTTAACATTCTCACTTTCAATTGAAACAACAAAATGGTGTTGCAATTGATTTCAGAAAAGGTTTAGTTCCTTTTGTAACACAAATAAGAGCTAAAATTAGATTGGTAATCTTAACACTCTCAATTTCAATTGAAACAACAGAATGGTGTTGCAATTGATTTCCGAAAAGGTTTTCGTTTCTTTTGTAACACAAATAAGAGCTAAAATTAGATCGGAAATCTTAACACTCTCAATTTCAATTGAAAAAACAAAATGGTGTTGCAATTGATTTCCAAAAAGGTTTCTTTCCTTTTGTATCACAAATAAGATCTAAAATTAGATCGGTAATCTTAACTCTCTCAATTTCAATTGAAACAACAAAATGGTGTTGCAATTGATTTCAGAAAAGGTTTAGTTACTTTTGTATCACAAATAAGAGCTAAAATTAGATCGGTAATCTTAACACTCTCAATTTCAATTGAAACAACAAAATGGTGTTGCAATTTATTTCCGAAAAGGTTTTCTTTCTTTTGTAACACAAATAAGAGCTAAAATTAGATCGGTAATCTTAACACTCTCAATTTCAATTGAAACAACAAAATGGTGTTGCAATTGATTTACGAAAAGGTTTACTTTCATTTGTAACACAAATAATATCTAAAATTAGATAGGAAATCTTAACTCTCTATTTCAATTGAAAAAAAAAATAGTGTTGAAATTGATTTCCGAAAAGGTTTCATTTCTTTTGTATCACAAATAAGAGCTAAAATTAGATCGGTAATCTTAACACTCTCAATTTCAATTGAAACAACAAAATGGTGTTGCAATTGATTTCCGAAAAGGTTTTCTTTTTTTGTAACACAAATAAGAGCTAAAATTATATCAGTAAACTTAACACTCTCAATTTCAATTGAAACAACAAAATGGTGTTGCAATTGATTTCCGAAAAGGTTTCGTTCCTTTTGTAACACAAATAAGTTCTATAATTAGATCTGTAATCTTAACACTCTCAATTTCAATTTAAACAACAGAATGGTGTTTCAATTGATTTAGGACAAGGTTTACTTTCATTTATAACACAAATAAGAGATAAAATTATATCGTAAATCTTAACATTCTCGATTTCAATTGAAACCACAAAATGGCGTTTCAATTGATTTCCGAAAAGGTTTTCTTTCTTTTATAACACAAATAAGAGCTAAAATTATATCGGTAATCTTAACATTCTCAATCTCCATTGAAACATCAAACTGGTGTTGCAATTGATATCCGAAAGGGTTTCATTCCTTTTGTATCACAAATAAAAGCTAAAATTATATCGGAAATCTTAACACTCTCAATTTCAATTGAAACAACAAAATTGTGTTGCAATTGATTTCCGAAAAGGTTTCCTTCCTTTTGTAACACAAATAAGAGCTAAAATTATGTCGGTAATCTTAACACTCTCAATTTCAATTGAAACAACAAAAAGGTCTTGCACTTGATTTCCGAAAATGTTTTCTTTCTTTTGTATCACGAATAAGACGTAAAATTAGATCGGTAATCTTAACACTATCATTTTCAATTGAAACAACAAAATGGTGTTGCAATTGATTTCCGAAAAGGTTTCGTTTCTTTTGTAACACAAATAAGAGCTAAATTAGATCGGAAATCTTAACACTCTCAATTTCAATTTAAACAACAAAATAGTGTTGCAATTGATTTCCGAAAAGGTTTCTTTCCTTTTTTATCACAAATTAGATCTAAAATTAGATCGGAAATCTTAACACTCTCAATGTCAAATGAAAACACACAATGGTGTTTCAAGTGATGTAAGAAAATGTGTCTGTCCATTTTTAACAAAAATAAGATATAAAATTATATCGGAAATCTTAACACTCTCAATTTCAATTGAAAAGACAAAAGAGTGTTGCAATTGATCTCCGAAAATATTTTGTTTCTTATGTAACAAAAAAAAGAGATAAAATTAGATCGGTAAACTTAACACTCTCAATTTCAATTGAAACAACAAAATGGTGTTGCAATTGATTTCCGAAAAGGTTTCGTTCCTTTTGTATCACAAATAAGAGCTAAAATTAGATCGGTCATCTTAACACTCTCAATTTCAATTGAAACAACAAAATGGTGTTGCAATTCATTTCCGAAAAGGTTTCGTTCCTTTTGTATCACAAATAAGAGCTAAAATTAGATCGGTAATCTTAACACTCTCAATTTCAATTGAAACAACAACATGGTGTTGCAATTGATTTCAGAAAAGGTTTGGTTACTTTTTTAACACAAATAATATCTAAAATTATATTGGTAATCTTAACACTCTCAATTTCAATTGAAACAACAAAATGGTGTTGCAATTGATTTCCGAAAAGGTTTCGTTCCTTTTTTATCACAAATAAGAGCTAAAATTCGATCGGAAATCTTAACACTCTCAATTTCAATTGAAACAACAAAATGGTGTTGCAATTGATTTCCGAAAAGGTTTTCTTTCTTTTGTAACACAAATAAGAGCTAAAATTAGATCGGTAATCTTAACACTCTCTATTTCAATTGAAACAACAAAATAGTGTTGCAATTGATTTACGAAAAGGTTTTCTTTCTTTTGTACCACAAATAAGAGCTAAAATTAGATCGGTAATCTTAACACTCTCAATTTCAATTGAAACAACAAAATGGTGTTGCAATTGATTTCCGAAAAGGTGTAGTTCCTTTTGTAACACAAATAAGAGCTAAAATTAGATCGGTAATCTTAACACTCTCAATTTCAATTGAAACAACAAAATGGTGTTGCAATTGATTTCCGAAAAGGTTTTCTTTCTTTTGTAACACAAATAAGAGCTAAAATTAGATCGGTAATCTTAACACTCTCAATTTCAATTGAAACAACAAACTTGTGTTGCAATTGATTTCCGAAAAGGTTTCATTCCTTTTGTATCACAAATAAAAGCTAAAATTAGATGGGAAATCTTAACACTCTAAATTTCAATTGAAACAACAAAATGGTGTTGCAATTGATTTCCGAAAAGGTTTCGTTGATTTTGTATCACAAATAAGAGCTAAATTAGATCGGACATCTTAGAACACTAAATTTCAATAGAAAAAACAAAATAGTGTTGCAATTGTTTTCCGAAAAGGTTTTCTTTCTTTTGTAACACAAATAAGACGCTAAAATTAGATCGGTAATCTTAACACTCTCAATTTCAATTGAAACATCAAAATGGTGTTGCAATTGGTATCCGAAAAGGTTTCGTTCCTTTTGTATCACAAATAAGAGCTAAATTAGATCGGAAATATTAAAACTGTCAATTTAAATTGAAACAACCAAATAGTGTTGCAATTGATTTCCGAAAAGGTTTATTTACTTTTGTATCACAAATAAGAGCTAAAATTAGATCGGTAATCTAAACACTCTCAATTTCAATTGAAAAAACAAAATGGTGTTGCAATTGATTTCCGAAAAGGTTTAGTTACTTTTGTATCACAAATAAGAGCTAAAATTAGATCGGTAATCTTAACACTCTCAATTTCAATTGAAACAACAAAATGGTGTTGCAATTGATTTCCGAAAAGGTTTTCTTACTTTAGTATCACAAATAAGAGCTAAAATTAGATCGGTAAACTTAACACTCTCAATTTCAATTGAAACAACAAAATGGTGTTGCAATTGATTTCCGAAAAGGTTTAGTTCCTTTTGTAACACAAATAAGAGCTAAAATTAGATCGGATATCTTAACACTCTCAATTTCAATTGAAACAACAATATGGTGTTGGAATTCATTTCCGAAAAGGTTTCGTTCCTTTTGTAACACAAATAAGAGCTAAAATTAGATCGGTAATCTTAACACTATCAATTTCAATTGAAACAACAAACTGGTGTTGCAATTGATTTCAGAAAAGGTTTAGTTACTTTTGTAACACAAATAAGAGCTAAAATTAGATCGGTAATCTTAACACTCTCAATTTCAATTGAAACAACAAAATGGTGTTGCAATTGATTTCCGAAAAGGTTTCGTTCCTTTTTTATCACAAATAAGAGCTAAAATTCGATCGGAAATCTTAACACTCTCAATTTCAACTGAAACAACAAAATTGTGTTTCAATTGATTTCCGAAAAGGTTTTCTTTCTTTTGTAACACAAATAAGAGCTAAAATTAGATCGGTAGTCTTAACACTCTCAATTTCAATTAAAACAACAAAATGGCGTTGAAATCGATTTCCGAAAAGGTTTTCTTTCTTTTGTAACACAAATAAGAGCTAAAATTAGATCGGAAATCTTAACGCTCTCAATTTCAATTGAAACAACAAAATGGTGTTGCAATTGATTTCCGAAAAAGGTTTCGTTCCTTTTGTAACACAAATAAGAGCTAAAATTAGATCGGTAATCTTAACACTCTCAATTTCAATTGAAACACCAAAATGGTGTTGCAATCGATTTCCGAAAAGGTTTTCTTTATTTTGTAACACAAATAATAGCTAAAATTAGATCGGAAATCTTAACGCTCTCAATTTCAATTGAAACAACAAAATGGTGTTGCAATTGATTTCCGAAAAGGTTTCGTTCCTTTTGTATCACAAATAAGAGCTAAAATTAGATCGGAAATCTTAACACTCTCAATTTCAATTGAAACAACAAAATGGTGTTGCAATTGATTTCCGAAAAGGTTTTCTTACTTTTGTATCACAAATAAGAGCTAAAATTAGATCGGAAATCTTAACACTCTCAATCTCAATTGAAACAACAAACCGGTGTTGCAATTGATTTCAGAAACGGTTTAGTTACTTTTGTATCACAAATAAGAGCTAAAATTAGATCGGAAATTTTAACCCTCTCAATTTCAATTGAAACAACAAAATGGTGTTACAATTGATCTCGGAAAAGGTTTTCTTTCTTTTGTATCACAAATAAGAGCTAAAATTAGATCGGTAATCTTAACACTCTCGATGACAATTGAAACACCAATCTGGCGTTGAAATCGATTTACGAAAAGGTGTTGTTTCTTTTGTATCACAAATA
The DNA here is from genome assembly GCF_049724085.1 of Artemia sp. Qi Xiang Cuo. NCBI lineage: Eukaryota > Metazoa > Arthropoda > Branchiopoda > Anostraca > Artemiidae > Artemia > Artemia sp. Qi Xiang Cuo. The sequence goes on along the minus strand of NC_142807.1, from coordinate 61,972,721 downwards.
AGAGCTAAAATAAGATCGGTCATCTAAACGCTCTCAATTTCAATTGAAACAACAAAATGGTGTTGCAATTGATTTCCGAAAAGGTTTAGTTCCTTTTGTATCACAAATAAGAGATAAAATTAGATCGGAAATCTTAACACTCTCAATTTCAATTTAAACAACAAAATGGTGTTGCAATTGATTTCCGAAAAGTTTTTCTTTCTTTTGTAACACAAATAAGAGCTAAAATTAGATCGGTAATCTTAACACTCTCAATTTCAATTGAAACAACAAAATGGTGTTGCAATTGATTTCCGAAAGGGTTTAGTTCCTTTTTTATCACAAATAAGAGCTAAAATTAGATCGGTAATCTTAACACTCTCAATCTCAATTGAAACAACAACAAGGTGTAGCAATTGATTTCCGAAAAGGTTTCATTCCTTTTGTATCACAAATAAGAGCTAAAATTAGATCGGAAATCTTAACACTCTCAATTTCAATTGAAACAACAAAATGGTGTTGCAATTGATTTCCTAATATGTTTCGTTCATTTTGTATCACAAATAATATCTAAAATGATATCGGTAATCTTAACACTCTCAATTTCAATTGAAACAACAAAATGGTGTTGCAATTGATTTCCGAAAAGGTTTCGTTCCTTTTGTATCACAAATAAGAGCTAAAATTAGATTGGAAATCTTAACACTCTCAATTTCAATTGAAAAAACAAAATGGTGTTGCAATTGATTTCCGAAAATGTTTAGTTCATTTTGTAACACAAATAAGAGATAAAATTAGATCGGTAATCTTATCACTCTCAATGTCAATTGAAACAACAAAATGGTGTAGCAATTGATTTCAGAATAGGTTTTCTTACATTTGTAACACAACTAAGAGCTAAATTTAGATCGGAAATCTTAACACTCTCAATTTCAATTGAAACAACAAAATGGTGTTGCAATTGATTTCCGAAAAGGTTTCGTTCATTTTGTATCACAAATAAGAGCTAAAATTAGATCGGTAATCTTAACACTCTCAATTTCAATTGAAACAACAAAATAGTGTTGCAATTGATTTCCGAAAAGATTTTCTTTTTTTGTATCACAAATAAGAGCTAAAATTTGATAGGAAATCTTAAAAATCTCAATCTCAATTATAACAACAAACTGGTGTTGCAATTGATTTCATAAAAGGTTTCGTTCCTTTTGTAACACAAATAAGAGCTAAAATTAGATCGGTAATCTTAACACTCTCAATTTCAATTGAAACAACAAAAAGGTGTTGCAATTGATCTCGGGAAAGGTTTTGTTAATTTTGTAAAACAAATAAGAGATAAAATTAGATCGGAATTCTTAACACTCTAAAGTTAAAATGAAACAACAACCTAGCGTTGCCATTCATTGCCGAAAAGGTTTTCTTTCTTTTGTATAACAAATAAGAGCTAAAATTAGATCGGAAATCTTAACACTCTCAATTTCAATTGAAACAACAAAATGGTGTTGCACTTGATTTCCGAAAAGGTTTCGATCCTTTTGTAACACAAATAAGAGCTAAAATTAGATCGGTAATCATAACACTCTCAATTTCAATTGAAACAACAAAATGGTGTTGCAATTGATTTACGAAAAGGTTTTCTTTCTTTTATAACACAAATAAGAGATAAAATTAGATCGGAAATCTTAACTCTCTCAATTTCAATTGAAACAACAAACTGGTATTGCAATTGATTTCCGAACAGGTTTAGTTACTTTTGTATCACAAATAAGAGCTAAAATTAGATCGGAAATCTTAAAACTCTCAATTTCAATTGAAACAACAAAATGGTGTTGCAATTGATTTCCGAAAAGGTTTTCTTTTTTTTTATAACAAATAAGAGCTAAAATTAGATCGGTAATCTTAACACTCTCAATTTCAATTGAAACAACAAAATGGTGTTGCAATTGATTTCCGAAAAGGTTTAGTTCCTTTTGTATCACAAATAAGAGCTAAAATTAGATCGGAAATCTTAACACTCTCAATTTCAATTGAAACAACAAAATGGTGTTGCAATTGAATGCCGAAAAGGTTTTCTTTCTTTTGTAACACAAATAAGAGCTAAAATTAGATCGGTAATCTTAACACTCTCAATTTCAATTGAAACAACAAAATGGTGTTGCAATTGATTTCCGAAAAGGTTTTCTTTCTTTTGTAACACAAATAAGAGCTAAAATTAGATCGGAAATCTTAACTCTCTCAATTTCAATTGAAACAACAAAATTGTGTTGCAATTGATTTCCGAAAAGGTTTCGTTACTTTTGTATCACAAATAAGAGCTAAATTAGATCGGTAATCTTAACACTCACAATTTCAATTGAAACAACATAATGGTGTTGCAATTGATTTCCGAAAAGGTTTTCTTACTTTTGTATCACAAATAAGAGCTAAAATTAGATCGGTAATCATAACACTCTCAATCTCAATTAAAACAACAAAATGGTGTTGCAATTGATTTCCGAAAAGGTTTCGTTCCTTTTGTATCACAAATAAGAGCTAAAATTAGATCGGAAATCTTAACACTCTCAATTTCAATTGAAACAACAAAATGGTGTTACAATTGATTTCGGGAAATGTTTTCTTACTTTTGTATCACAAATAAGAGCTAAAATTAGATCGGTAATCTTAACACTCTCAATTTCAATTGAAACAACAAAATGGTGTTGCTATTGATTTCCGAAAAGTTTTACTTTCTTTTGTAACACATATAAGAGATAAAATTATATCGGAAATCTTAACGATCTCAATTTCAATTGAAACAACAAACAGGTATTGCAATTGATTTCCGAAAAGGTTTCGTTCCTTTTGTATCACGAATAAGAGCTAAAATTAGATCGGAAATTTTAACACTCTCAATTTCAATTGAAACAACAAAATGGTGTTGCAATTGATCTCAGAAAAGGTTTACTTTCTTTTGTAACACAAATAAGAGATAAAATTAGATCGGTAATCTTAACGTTCTCGATTTCAATTGAAACAACAAAATAGTGTTGCAATTGATTTCCGAAAAGTTTTCGTTACTTTTGTATCACGAATTAGAGCTAATATTATATCGTAAATCTTTACATTCTCAAACTCAATTGAAACATTAAACTTGTGTTGCAATTGGTATCCGAACGGGTGTCGTTAGTGTTTTAACACAACTAAATGATAAATTAGATCGGAAATCTTCAATATATATATTAAAATTTAAAAAACACCTTAGTGTTACACTAGATTTCCGAAAATGTTTCGTTACTTTTGTATCACAAATAAGAGCTAAAATTATATAGGAAATCTTAACACTCTCAATTTCAATTGAAACAACAAACTGGTGTTGCAATTGATTTCCGAAAATGTTTCGGTCCTTTTGTATCAAACATAAGAGCTAAAATTATATGGGAAATCTTAACACTCTCAATTTCAATTGAAAAAACAAAATGGTGTTGCAATTGATTTCCGAAAAGGTTTAGTTAATTTTGTATCACAAATAAGAGCTAAAATTAGATAGGTAATCTTAACACTCTCAATTTCAATTTAAACGACAAAATGGTGTTGCAATTGATTTCCGAAAAGTTTTTGTTTCATTTGTAAAACAAATAAGAGCTAAAATTAGATGGGAAATCTTAACACTCTCAATTTCAATTGAAACAATAAAATGTTGTTGCAATTGATTTCCGAAAAGGTTTCGTTCATTTTGTAACACAAATAAGAGCTAAAATTTGATCGGTAATCTTAACACTCTCAATTCCAATTGAAACAACAAATAAGTGTTGCAATTGATTTCCGAAAAGGTTTTGTTTTTTTGTATCACAAATAAGAGCTAAAATAAGATCAGTAAACTTAAAACTCTCAATCTCAATTGAAACAACAAAATGGTGTTGCAATTGATTTCCGAAATGGTTTCGTTAATTTTGTATCACAAATAAGATATAAAATTATGTCGTTAATATTAACTCTCTAAAGTTAAAGATTAACCCCCAACAGTTTTTGAATTCCATCAACGGCCTTGTATCCTTTTTATTTTAACACAAATAAGATATAAAATAAGTTCTTAAACCTTATAGTTATAGATTAAATTTGAATAAACATACGGGTGTTGATCTCGATTTTCGAAAAGGTTTTCTTTCTTTTGTAACACAAATAAGAGCTAAAATTAGATCGGTAATCTTAACACTCTCAATTTCAATTGAAACAACAAAATGGTGTTGCACTTGATGTCCAAAAAGGTTTAGATACTTGTTTATCACAAATAATAGCTAAAATTAGAGCGGTAATCATAACACTCTCAATTTCAATTGAAACAACAGAATGGTGGTGCAATTGATTTACGAAAAGGTTTTCTTAATTTTATAACACAAATAATAGATAAAATTAGATCGGTAATCTTAACTCTCTCAATTTCAATTGAAACAACAAAAAGGTATTTCAATTGATTTCCGAAAAGGTTTAGTTCCTTTTGTATCACAAATAAGAGCTAAAATTAGATCGGTAATCTTAACACTCTCAATTTCAATTGAAACAACAAAATGGTGTTGCAATTGATTTCCTAAAAGGTTTTCTTCTTTTGTATCACAAATAAGAGCTAAACTTAGATCATTAATCTAAACGCTCTAACTCTACTATAGTACAACACCCCTGTGTTGAAATTGGTATAATAAAATGTTTCGTTTCTTTTTTATCACGCTTAAAAGCTAAATTAGATTGGACATCTTAGCACTCTCAATTTCAATTGAAAAAACAAAATAGTGTTGCAATTGATTGTCGAAAAGGTTTTCTTTCTTTTGTATCACAAATAAGAGCTAAAATTAGATCGGAAATCTTAACACTCTCAATTTCAATTGAAACAACAAAATGGTGTTGAAATCGATTTCCGAAAAGGTTTTCTTTCATTTGTAACACAAATAAGAGCTAAAATTAGATCGGAAATCTTAACGCTCTCAATTTCAATTGAAACAACAAAATGGTGTTGCAATTGATTTCCGAAAAGGTTTCGTTCCTTTTGTATCACGAATAAGAGCTAAAATTAGATCGGAAATCTTAACACTCTCAATTTCAATTTAAACAACAAATTGGTGTTGCAATTGATTTCCTAAAAGGTTTTCTTTCTTTTTTACACAAATAATATCTAAAATTAGATAGGTAATATTAACACTCTCAATATCAATTGAAACAACAAAATGGTGTTGCAATTGATTTCCGAAAAGGTTTCGTTCCTTTTGTATCACAAATAAGAGCTAAAATTAGATTGGAAATCTTAACACTCTCAATTTCAATTGAAAAAACAAAATGGTGTTGCAATTGATTTCCGAATAGGTTTTCTTTCTTTTGTAACACAAATAAGAGCTAAAATTAGATCGGTAATCTTAACACTCTCAATTTCAATTTAAACAACAAAATGGTGTTGCAATTCATTTCCGAAAAGGTTTTCTTTCTTTTATAACACAAATAAGAGCTAAAATTAGATCGGAATTCTTAACACTCTCAATTTCCATTGAAACAACAAACTGTTGTTGCAATTGATTTCCGAAAGGGTTTTGTTACTTTTTTATCACAACTAAGAGCTAAAATAAGATAGGAAATCTTAACACTCTATTTCAATTGAAACAACAAAATGGTGTTTCAATTGATTTCCGAAAAGGTTTAATTCATTTTGTATCACAAATAAAAGCTAAAATTATAATGGTAATCTTAACACTCTCAATTTCAATTGAAACAACAAAATGGTCTTGCAATTGATTTCCGAAAATGTTTTCTTTCTTTTGTAACACAAATAAGACGTAAAATTAGATCGGTAATCTTAACACTATCAATTTCAATTGAAACATCAAACTGGTGTTGCAATTGGTATCAGAAAAGGTTTCGTTCCTGTTTTATCACAAATAAGAGCTAAATTAGATCGGTAATCTTAACTCTCTCAATTTCAATTGAAAAAACAAAATAGTGTTGCAATTGATTTCCAAAAAGGTTTCTTTCCTTTTGTATAACAAATAAGAGCTAAAATTAGATCGGTAATCTTAACTCTCTCAATTTCAATTGAAACATCAAAATGGTGTTGAAATTGATTTACGAAAAGGTTTCGTTCCTTTTGTATCACAAATAAGAGCTAAAATTAGATCGGTAATCTTAACACTCTCAATTTCAATTGAAACAACAAAATGGTGTTGCAATTGATTTCCGAAAAAGGTTTTCTTTCTTTTGTATCACAAATAAGAGCTAAAATTAGATCGGTAATCTTAACACTCTCAATTTCAATTGAAACAACAAAATGGTGTTGCAATTGATTTCAGAAAAGGTTTCGTTCCTTTTGTAACACAAATAAGAGCTAAAATTAGATCGGAAATCTTAGCACTCTCAATTTCAATTGAAACATCAAAATGGTGTTGCAATTGGTATCCGAAAAGGTTTCGTTCCTTTTGTATCACAAATAAGAGCTAAATTAGATCGGAAATCTTAACACTGTCAATTTCAATTGAAACAACAAAATGGTGTTGCAATTGATTTCCGAAAAGGTTTATTTACTTTTGTATCACAAATAAGAGCTAAAATTAGATCGGTAATCTTAACACTCTCAATTTCAATTGAAACAACAAAATTGTGTTGCAATTGATTTCCGAACAGGTTTAGTTCCTTTTGTATCAAAAATAAGAGCTAAAATTAGATCGGTAATCTTAACACTCTCAATTTCAATTGAAACAACAAAATGGTGTTGCAATTGATTTCCGAAAAGGTTTACTTACTTTTGTATCACAAATAAGAGCTAAAATTAGATCGGTAATCTTAACACTCTCAATTTCAATTGAAACAACAAAATGGTGTTGCAATTGATTTCCGAAAAGGTTTCGTTCCTTTTGTAACACAAATAAGAGCTAAAATTAGATCGGACATCTTAACACTCTCAATTTCAATTGAAACAACAAAATGGTGTTGCAATTCATTTCCGAAAAGGTTTCGTTCCTTTTGTATCACAAATAAGAGCTAAAATTAGATCGGTAATCTTAACACTCTCAATTTCAATTGAAACAACAAAATGGTGTTGCAATTTATTTCAAAAAAGGTTTAGTTACTTTTTTAACACAAATAAGAGCTAAAATTAGATTTGAAATCTTAACACTCTCAATTTCAATTGAAACAACAACCTGGTGTTGCAATTGATTTCCGAAAGCGTTTCGTTCCTTTTTTATCACAAATAAGAGCTAAAATTAGATCGGAAATCTTAACACTCTCAATTTCAATTGAAACAACAAAATGGTGTTGCTATTTATTTCCGAATAGGTTTTATTTATTTTGTAACACAAATAAGATCTAAAATTAGATCGGTAATCTTAACACTCTCAATTTCAATTGAAACAACAAAATGGTGTTGCAATTCATTTCCGAAAAGGTTTTCTTACTTTTGTAACACATATAAGAGCTAATATTATATCTGTAATCTTAACATTCTCAATTTCCATTGAAACAACAAACTTGTGTTGCAATTGATTTCCGAAAAGGTTTCGTTCCTTTTTTATCACAAATAAGAGCTAAAATTAGATCGGAAATCTTAACACTCTCAATTTCAATTGAAAAAACAAAATGGTGTTGCAATTGATTTCCGAATAGGTTTCGTTCCTTTTTTATCACAAATAAGATCTAAAATTCTATCTGTAATCTTAACACTCTCTATGTCAATTGAAAGGACAATCAGGTGTTACAATTCATCTCCGCAAAGGTTTTGTTATCTTTGTACACAAATAAGAGATAAAATTAGATCGGTATCATTAAAATTCTCAATCTCAATTGAAACATCAAAATGGTGTTGCAATTGGTATCCGAAAAGGTTTCGTTCCTTTTGTATCACAAATAAGAGCTAAATTAGATCGGAAATCTTAACACTCTCAATTTCAATTGAAACAACAAAATGGTGTTGCAATTGATTTCCGAAAAGGTTTCTTTCCTTTTGTAACACAAATAAGAGCTAAAATTAGATCGGAAATCTTAACACTCTCAATTTCAATTGAAACAACAAAATGGTGTTGCAATTGATTTCCGAAAAGGTTTACTTCCTTTTGTAACACAAATAAGAGCTAAAATTAGATCGGAAATCTTAACACTCTCAATTTCAATTGAAACAACAAAATGGTGTTGCAATTGATTTCCGAAAAGATTTACTTACTTTTGTAACACAAATAAGAGCTAAAATTAGATCGGTAAACTTAACATTCTCAATTTCAATTGAAACAACATACTGGTGTTGCAATTGATTTCAGAAAAGGTTTCGTTCCTTTTGTAACACAAATAAGAGCTAAAATTAGATCGGAAATCTTAACACTCTCAATTTCAATTGAAACAACAAAATGGTGTTGCAATTGATTTCCGAATATGTTTCGTTACTTTTGTAACACAAATAAGAGATAAAATTATATCGGTAAACTTAACACTCTCAATTTCAATTGAAACGATAAAATGGTGTTGCAATTGATTTCATACAAGGTGTTGTTTCCTTTTTATCACAAATAAGAGCGAAAATGAGATCGGAAATATTAACACTCTCAATATCAATTGAAAAAAAAGAATGGTGGTGCAATTTGTATCAGAATAGGTTTAGTTCCTTTTTTATCACAAATAAGAGCTAAAATTAGATCGGAAATCTTAACACTCTCAATTTCAATTGAAACAACAAAATGGTGTTGAATCTGATTTCCGATAAGGTTTCATTCATTTTGTATCACTAATAAGAGCTAAAATTAGATCGGTAATCTTAACACTCTCAATTTCCATTGAAACAACAAACTGGTGTTGCAATTGATTTCCGAAAGGGTTTTGTTACTTTTGTATCACAAATAAGAGCTAAAATTCTATCGGAAATCTTAACACTCTCAATAAAAATTGAAACACCACAATGCTGTTGAAATTGATTTCCGACAAGGTTTCCTTTTTTTTGTAACACAAATAAGAGCTAAAATTAGATCTGTAATCTTAACACTCTCAATTTCAATTGAAACAACAAAATGGTGTTGCAATTGATATCCGAAAAGGTTTCGTTCCTTTTGTATCACAAATAAGAGCTAAATTAGATCGGAAATCTTAACACTCTCAATTTCAATTGAAAAAACAAAATGGTGTTACAATTGATTTCGGGAAAGGTTTTCTTTCTTTTATAACACAAATAAGAGCTAAAATTAGATCGGTAATCTTAACACTCTCAATTTCAATTGAAACAACAAAATGGTGTTGCAATTGATTTCCGAAAAGGTTTCGTTCCTTTGTATCACAAATAAGAGCTAAAATTAGATCGGAAATCTTAACACTCTCAATTTCAATTGAAACAACAAAATGGTGTTGCAATTGATTTCCGAAAAGGTTTCGTTCTGTTTGTATCACAAATAAGAGCTAAAATTAGATCGGTAATCTTAACACTCTCAATTTCAATTGAAACAACAAAATTGTGTTGCAATTGATTTCCGTAAAGGTTTCGTTCCTTTTGTAACACAAATAAGAGCTAAAATTAGATCGGAAATCTTAACACTCTCACTTTCAATTGAAACAACAATCTGGTGTTGGAATTCATTTCCGAAAAGGTTTCGTTCCTTTTGTATCACAAATAAGAGCTAAAATTAGATCGGTAATCTTAACATTCTCAATTTCAATTGAAACAACAAAATGGTGTTGCAATTGATTTCCGAAAAGGTTTCGTTCCTTTTGTAACACAAATAAGAGCTAAAATTAGATCGGTAATCTTAACACTCTCAATTTCAATTGAAACATCAAAATGGTGTTGAAATTGGTATACGAAAAGGTTTCGTTCCTTTTGTATCACAAATAAGAGCTAAAATTATATCGGAAATCTTAACACTCTCAATTTCAATTGAAACAACAAAATGGTGTTGCAACTGATTTCCGAAAAGGTTTCGTTCCTTTTGTATCACAAATAAGAGCTAAAATTAGATCGGAAATCTTAACACTCTATTTCAATTGAAACAACAAAATGGTGTTGCAATTGATTTCCGAAAGGGTTTCGTTCCTTTTGTATCACAAATAAGAGCTAAAATTAGATCGGAAATCTTAACACTCTCAATTTCAATTGAAACAACAAAATGTTGTTGCAATTGATTTCCGAAAAGTTTTTCTTTCTTTTGTAACACAAATAAGAGCTAAAATTAGATCGGTAATCTTAACATTATCAATCTCAATTGAAACAATAAAATGGTGTTGCAATTGGTTTCCGAAAAGGTTTCGTTCATTTTGTAACACAAATAAGAGCTAAAATTAGATTGGAAATCTTAACACTCTCAATTTCAATTGAAACAACAAAATGGTGTTACAATTGATTTCCGAAAAGGTTTTCTTTCTTTTGTAACACAAATAAGAGCTAAAATGAGATCGGTAATCTTAACACTCTCACTTTCAATTGAAACAACAAACTGGTGTTGCAATTGATTTCCGAAAGGGTTTCGTTCCTTTGTATCACAAATAAGAGCTAAATTAGATCGGAAATCTTAACACTCTCAATTTCAATTGAAACAACAAAATGGTGTTGCAATTGATTTCCGATAAGGTTTCGTTCTGTTTGTATCACAAATAAGAGCTAAAATTAGATCGGTAAACTTAACACTCTCAATGTAATTTGAAACAACAAACGTGTGTTGCAATTGATTTCCGAAAAGGTTTAGTTCCTTTTGTAAAACACATAAGAGCTAAAATTAGATCGGTTATCTTAACACTCTCACATACATGAGAAACAACACACTGGTGTTGGAATTGATTTAAGATAATGTTTCTTTCATTTTTTAAAACAAATTATATCTAAAATTATATCGGTAAACTTAAAATTCGCAATTTCAATTGAAACGACAAACTGGTGTTGCAATTGATATCAGAACAGGTTTCGTTCCCTTTTTATCACAAATAAGAGCTAAAATTAGATGGGTAAGGGAGACTGGGGCACCTCCGTGCACTTTTTAATCAAAGTTACCTGCTTCGGCTTGTGCGCGCTATCGGGACTTCTTATTTGGCACCAGCATAGCTTAGCCACTTGGACAGAGCCTGGACAGAGTTAAAGCGAAAATATGCAAGCGCTGCTAAGTAGTTGACGTTTTCCCTGGGTCCACAAAATGTCCGAAACTGCCCCTATATAGGGGCAGCTTTGCACAGGTGTGGGGGTAGCTCCGGACATGCTTTCAGATACTGTATTCTTCAGATATAGGATACAAAAGTAAATAGAAAAGAAAAAAGGTTCATAGTTATCAAACTTAAATCACTCAGCGGATATGATCCAACCAAAGACCTGCAAAAACATAAGTAGCTTGGACCCGAGCAGTTCCACCGTGTCGAGTCACCTCCAGCTTCTTCACGACATCTTCAAACGACACCGATGCCTTGTCTTCAATATCAGGAAAGTGAAATCGATCAGAGTCTTTCTTTCTCCGTAGAAAAGAAACCTGAAACTCCCTGTTCATAATATCAGTCTCCAAGATCTTTGCTGCATAAAGAACAAAATCTTTCTTAAGCTGAAACCTCACTAGCACAAATTCGTCAACCTTGATCTCTTCTGGAATGAATGAAACTTCACTTTCAGTTTCAGGTATTTCACAGTCTGACCCTGCATGGAGGCTTTCATCTGAAGAGTCATGGAAAGAGATTTCCGAAGGGGAGGAAGGTTCTCTTATCGTTGACAACTCTTGCTCCTTGCTCTTTGCCAGTTTTACTCTTTTCCTACCAGTCTTCTTTGCTGACTTTGCTTGTGCTCTTTTCTCCAGATCTTCTTTCTCTGGCGTATCCGTTAAAATTCTCGTTTTGCCAACTCGAGCCCTATTCACAGTTAGCTTTCTTGGTTTAGCCTTCGGGAATGGAAAAATGTCTTCTGGATTGACATCATGTTTGGGCCCTGGTGGTTGCTCTAAGGCCGAGGAATTCAGGACAGGGTCAGCAACTGCTTCCAAAGTATTCCTAGACTCTACCCTATCAGTTACTTCTCCAGCGGTGTTTGGTCTGTCTGAGACCTTAGCGGCGATGAAGTCTGCATCAGTGAACGCTGATCTTGAGAATGGCCATATTCCTGGTTTTGAAAAGCCCGATGTGATGTTGTTCGGAGTAAACGCTAGGGGATAAGCTTGACCAACTAGGTTTGCGGTGTGAGTTATTTGAAATCTTTCGTGTGGATGGTTTGTTTGCCACTCGCCGAACTTAGCCCTCAGATACGCCTTGAACGGGCCATAGACAGATATATCTAAGGGCTGCATTTTGTGGCTGCAGTGTGGCGGAAATGTGAGAAGCACTACTCCATTCTCTTTTGCATATAGAACTGCCTCCAAATAAATATGGCTTTCATGGTTATCGAGGATGAGCAACACCGGATTCTCCTTGTCGCATCGAGTGTGCTTGACGAAGTGCTTCATAACTTCTAAGAAGTTCGGTCCAGTCATCCAACCAGACTGGAAAGCTAACCCAAGGCTACCAGGTGGTGCTCCATGGAGCATGTGTTCTCTGAAGTGCACGCGTGGGAACACAAACGCTGGGGGGACGGTGTTCCCGATGGCATTAACGATGCAACACACTGTAACTAACTCCCCCCGCTCAGCAGCAACGGCCTTGCCCACTTGCTTTATACCAGATTTCGCTATGACTTTAGGGCTATCCATGACAGTTGTTACTCCGGTTTCGTCTAGGTTGTACACTCGTTCAGGTGTGAAGCGGTGCCGATTGTATAAAGCTTCAAGATTATTCATGAACGAGTTTACATTGAAGGGATTGAATCCTGAAGCCCTGGCCAGGCTGGTGTTCTCAGGTTTCCCAAGACTCAGCTCTGGATGACGCTTCATAAATCCATATGACCAGTCATATGTGGCGGCACACTTTTCATCCCAGTTCTTGGGATAAGAGACCCTCAGCTTCACTGCATATTGATATGCCAGCTTCTGAGTTTGTGCTAAAGTCAAACCATAGTGAAGTTCGCAGGAACGAAGAAGGTAAGTCTTAAGTTTTTCCTCTTGATCGTCAGTGAAAACCTGACGGGTGGAATACTTTCCTCGTTTCAAATTGGCTGATCTGGCTATTCCTTCATCCACACTAGTCTCGTTGGCTGATTTTGACTTCTTCAAGCGATCAAATAATGTTGAAGCAGCTATTCCATGGGTCTTGGCCGCTTTTCTGACCGAATCTCCATCTTGTATGGCTTTTAGCCCTTGTTTGATAGCTTCTTCGTTTGGCTCGGACTTAGTAGGGATATAATTTCGCACCATTTCTGGAAAGAAAAATGCTGCCTTCAGTAAAACTCAGTTATTAAGCACTTACTAGGTGCTATAATAATAATAATTTATTTTTAACCCGCTTCATAACAATTTATGACACTTGTGGAGTAACACAAGGAAAAAAAAAAAAAGACAAAAGAGAAAATGAAAAAAAGTACACAACAATGAAATTAACCGAACACACGGACCAAAGGATGATGAGGCGAAAAACGACAAAAAGCTGAATCCGACAGCCTTCCATGCAGCACGGCCAACTTTGCTGTTATATCAGGGACTTCAAACTTACGAGTTATCTTACCATTACTATGCCAGGGGGGGAGATAAAGTAAAAATTTACAATATCTGAAGTAAAAAGACCGGATCTGCTTAACATCTTTTTTCTTAAGAAGGGGATAAAGACCAGAAAGATAAAGGACAGAATGATCACAGAATGTAGAATATAGCCTACCCAATGCACGTCTATTATACTTCCCTCGATTGGCAACAATCTTAGAATATCCCATTTGAATTTTCTTTTGAACATCACGAACAGTGCACTGCCGTAGGCTAGAAATTGAATTAGTAACAGTAATACCCAACCACCGAAAGGCGGAAACAGAGGGTATAGAAAAACCGCGACAAACTAAGGGAACATTAGAGGAAGTCGGACCATTAAAAACTAGAAACTCTCATTTCTCAACATTAAGAGAAAGACCAATTTTAGAAAATAAACGTGAAACTTTTGAGACCATAAAAGAGAGACCTTGCTTAGTTTTACATAAAAGTAGAAGATCATCCGCATAAGCAAGATAAGAAACATCTGAAAGTCCAATGAAATATTTTGATCTAATTTCATCTAATATACCAGAAATACACATTTTGAATATACTAGGTGATAAAACCCCTCCCTGTTTCACACCCCGACGTACACGGACAAACGGAGGTCCAGATTTATTAATTCGGAGGAAAGAATTCTCATACCAAAAACGAAGAAGAAAAATAACTGAAAGATTTACACCATTATTAAAAAAGGAGAAAAAAGCTTGACTATGGACTACACTGTCAAAAGCTTTAGAAAGGTCCAAAGTGCACATATAAAGTGGCGACCCCTCAGCCAGGCTATTCTTAAGGGCGGAAGAAAGAACACGGTGTGCATGTTGACAACCAATACCAGATTGAAACCCAAATTGATTCGATCCGAAATTTATATTTTCATTTAAATGAGGAAGTAAAATATATTCGAGGATTTTACTCAAGTTACACGCAGTGGTTATAGGGCGATAAGATGAACAATGAGAAGGGAGTTTTCCTCGTTTTAATATTGAGGTGACAGTTCCACAAAGAAAGCTATCCGGAACCAGCGAAGATGTTAAACACATTTGGAACAACAACTGCAAATGAAATAAAAGAACAACACACTTTGGATTTATATTATTTGCACTAATACCATCAATATCAACGGATGAAGATTTCAGTTGCTTAATTGCACTTTCAACAGCAGCTACTGATACTGGAATAATATGGCCCTGATGAAGCGAAGGCGGAAGAATTTTAGAAAGTAACCGAGAATAATGTGACTGCACGAAAAAGTTAATTTTGGAAAAAATTGACGAATAATAATCATACCAAGCTGAACTAGAAATCGAATCACTTTTATGAAGATCACTTTTATCCAGCTTCTCAGAATTAATCAATTTAGACCAATCATTCTTAGATGTTGGAAATTCCATACCCTTATAACGAATGGATTTAAGGTACTTTTTATATTCATTCTTTGTTTTCTGCTTTATATCCGCAACGGACCCCGACGCAGGTCTACCACAATCAACCCAAATTCGCAACCAAAGTTTTGCCTTATTTTTATAATTCTTTGATTCAGGATCGGCAGCCCATATAGATTTTCGCGTTTTAATACGAATACGCTCTTCGGGAACCGCAATTTTTTCAGCTTCTTTCATACATCTAATTATATCATCAATCCTTCCTTTCCTTTTAAAAATGAAAGAAAAAAACACCAATGGCTGCTCAAATCATCGGGGCACCTCCGGACAGTGTCCAAACCTGCCCCAAAAAAATTGTCCGGAGGTGCCCCTAAGGAGCCTTTCAGAAGAAAAGAGTCATAACCAAAGAACACCTAGAGTTACGTCAATCTTATGTAGAGGAAGCATATTTGGGTTCGTTTTGCTTGTTCCTAGAACATTACATTAAATGTATCTATAAAACTTACCTCTCTATTTCACTTTTATCATCACGCGAAACAATTGGCAGCTGTATCTTTAAAGTCTTATTACCGACTGACTCACTGCTATGCTATTTGATGGAAGTGCCATCTTGCCTCCAAGATGAACAGTAAAATGGCACATCTTTGTGATTTTTTTCCAATTTTTCCGCTAGATAGCAAAGCCAACAGGTTCGATGTCTGGAGGTGCCCCGTGTGCGGAGGTACCCCAGTCTCCCCTAATCTTAACACTCTCAATTTCAATTGAAACAACAAAATGGTGTTGCAATTGATTTCCGAAAAGGTTTCGTTCCTTTTGTATCACAAATAAGAGCTAAAATTAGATCGGAAATCTTAACACTCTCAATTTCAATTGAAACAACAAAATGGTGTTGCAATTGATTTCCGAAAAGGTTTCGTTCCTTTTGTATCACAAATAAGAGCTAAAATTAGATCGGTAGTCTTAACACTCTCAATTTCAATTGAAACGACAAAATGGTGTTGCAATTGATTTCCGAAATGGTTTCGTTCCTTTTGTATCACAAATAAGAGCTAAAATTAGATCGGAAATCTTAACACTCTCAATTTCAATTGAAACAACAAAATGGTGTTGCAATTGATTTCCGAAAAGGTTTTCTTTCTTTTGTAACACAAATAAGAGCTAAAATTAGATCGGAAATCTTAACACTCTATTTCAATTGAAACAACAAAATAGTGTTGCAATTGATTTCCGAAAAGGTTTCATTCCTTTTGTATCACAAATAAAAGCTAAAATTAGATCGGAAATCTTAGCACTCTCAATTTCAATTGAAACAACAAAATGGTGTTGCAATTGATTTCCGAAAAGGTTTCGTTCCTTTTGCATCACAAATAAGAGCTAAAATTAGATCGGTAATCTTAACACTCTCAATTTCAATTGAAACAACAAAATGGTGTTGCAATTGATTTCCGAAAAGGTTTCGTTCCTTTTGTATCACAAATAAGAGCTAAAATTAGATCGGTAATCTTAACACTCTCAATTTCAATTGAAACAACAAAATGGTGTTGCAATTGATTTCCGAAAAGGTGTCGTTCCTTTTGTAACACAAATAAGAGCTAAAATTACATCGGTAATCTTAACACTCTCAATTTCAATTGAAACAACAAAATGGTGTTGCAATTGATTTCCAAAAAGGTTTTCTTACTTTTGTAACACAAATAAGAGCTAAAATTAGATCGGTAAACTTAACACTCTCAATTTCAATTGAAACAACAAAATGGTGTTGCAATTGATTTCAGAAAAGGTTTCGTTCCTTTTGTAACACAAATAAGAGCTAAAATTACATCGGTAATCTTAAAACTCTCAATTACAATTGAAACAACAGAATGGTGTTGAAATTGATTTCAGAAAAGGTTTTGTTTCCTTTATAACACAAATAAGAGCTAAAATTAGATCAGTAATCTTAACACTCTCAATTTCAATTGAAACAACAAAATGGTGTTGCAATTGATTTCCGAAAAGGTTTAATTAATTTTGTATCACAAATAAGAGCTAAAATTAGATCGGAAATCTTAACACTCTCAATTTCAATTGAAACAACAAAATAGTGTTACAATTGATTTCGTAAAAGGTTTTCTTTCTTTTGTATCACAAATAAGAGCTAAAATTAGATCGGTAATATTAACACTCTCAATTTCAATTGAAACAACAAAATGGTGTTGCAATTCATTTCCGAAAAGGTTTTCTTTCTTTTGTAACACAAATAATAGCTAAAATTAGATCGGTAATCTTAACACTCTCAATTTCAATTGAAACAACAAAAGGGTGTTGCAATTGATTTCCGAAAAGGTTTCGTTCCTTTTTTATCACAAATAAGAGCTAAAAATAGATTTAAACATTTCTACTAATACATAGCAGGATGAAAGCGGTTTGTCCTATCAAGCCTAGAAAAATAGCGACTGATACGCTGCTCAGCCACTGTGGCTGAATTAACCCGTAGGCTGATACTAGTCTTTTGTTTATACCCCATAGGGGTATACACAAGAGAAATTTGGCGAAACGAAAGTATATGTATCTAATAGTCTTCTTATCAGAAGCCGTAAACATACTCCAAAATGGATTCAATGCGAGGACATGAGGCATCGCAAAAGTGTTATAGACACCGGCGAGATTACGCCTGCTGTAGCAAGCTTTACAGTGAACTAGCAAACCAAACGCTTTTCAACGTTTCTCACTTAGATGAGAGATAAGGAGAGTCCTTGTCGTTTTATACTATCCCCTTTCGGTAGACCGAGATACTTAATACAAGCAGATAACTAGACACTCTGATTTCCTAACTGTCCGCATCCAACATCACCGAAAGATTTGCCGAAAGCAAGGACTTCGCTCTTCGAAGCATTTAAATTAAGACTAATTTCGGCATATTTCCAACTAAGCACAGAAAAATTCTCCACAACACACGATACGGTTCTACTTAAATTCAGGATGTCGTCAGCGTAATTTAGTATGGAAAGGTCCTAACAATTAGAAATAAAACTAATTCTAACCTTTTTCTGGGGTGTAACCACACTCTTATCACACAATGGTGGTGATATTACCCCACCGTGGGGGACTCCTGTCCAAACTCAAATTACAGTTTTACACATTACGCAACCATGACGAGTAGGTATATTCACGACGACAGATAATCTCGCATAATAAAATTTTAAATACCCACACAACTGAACGACTGAGATTTCGCTTCTGCGAACTAGGCAACAAATGGGAATGCACGCCAGAATCGAAAGCACGAAAGTCATCGTGAGCCGCAAGGAGGAGAAACTCACCACTATTCTCTGTATCCATCAGGATGTTGCCAAGTATATAATACACGTGTTCCTGACTATAGCCTTCCTTAAATCCAAATCCTCAAGCAACTCAAGCTACCTACCCTTGTTTACAGACGCATTGGCAGCGATATGATGCTTACTTATAAACTTCAACAGGAAAATTCTACCATCTTCATTGGCAGCCACAGTACCAGCCATCATGTCACAAGAGGACACTCAAAGAAGCTATCAAAAGTAGGCTCCAGATCGAGAATTCGTAAAATTTAATTTTCAAGAAGAGTCGTTAATCACTGGAATGAATTGAAGCACTCTACTGTCAGCACTCCCTCCATCCAGTCTTTCAAATACCAACTTTACAACGAGTGAGGTTTGACTGGGAGTCACCGACTCAAGTGCAGTACAGGTCCAGAGGACCTTAAAGCTCTCAAATGAATTAAAGTGATTAAGATAAGGTGAAATGAAAGCTATTTAAGATTGCTAATAAAATATAAAACGGAAGATCACGGTTGTGTGGGAACCTTATACCCCTCTTCATTTTTAATTTATGTACGTGTTAATTCTTTAATGACGATATATTGCAGTTCAATTTACATCATTGAGAGAGAAATATATTTATCAAACAAAAAAAAGAAAAGCAAGATCAGCATTAGCAGCCACTTCGAGAAATAAAAACTTGTCCAATGGGGTGGCAAAAATACGCAAAAAACCACGAAGGCCTAGACAAATGATAAACAAATAATACAAATCACATATCACCTTACAGCAAAATATAATACAAATCACCTTATAACAAAACAAATTAAACTTTACTGTTAAAATCATACAACAAGAGGTCATAATAAGTTATTCAATTATTTATTTTGACCCCCCCCCCCAACAATTTATGTTATAGTTCATCTGTATCTCTGTTATATTTTCAGGGAGGTTATGTTTTTGCGCGGAATTGGTGCAGATCCTGTTCAACCTCATTGGTGTCACCAGAATGAAGGAGTATGCTACTATGAATAA
This sequence comes from Artemia sp. Qi Xiang Cuo, assembly GCF_049724085.1. Lineage (NCBI taxonomy): Eukaryota > Metazoa > Arthropoda > Branchiopoda > Anostraca > Artemiidae > Artemia > Artemia sp. Qi Xiang Cuo. The sequence continues at coordinate 61,953,488 of NC_142807.1, read as the reverse complement.
TGTTATTCTTCTTTAGTTCATGTTTTATTTTTCGTTCCGCCTATGGGAACCAGGAAATGATTATTTAGAATAAATCAAATATAACATTTAACTTACTCGTATTTATCTTTGTTCTAGTTTATCTCATAAATGATATCCCATAATTAGGGTAGGTCTATATAATATTTTTGGGCTTAAACCGTAGGTTTTCTTTTCTTCAGTACTATTTCCCTATTAAAAAGGATTTCTGTGTTTTATTTGTATTCAATTTTCTTATCAAAATTGTATTTGTTTTTGAAATTATGAAATATTTCCTCGTGGAGGGAAAGGATGCCAGTGCAACCCATGCCTTTTGAAGTCACATCAGTCGTTTGACGTTTGAACATGGCCTTATCCAAGTTCTTGTCATTAAATTAAGTAAAAAAAAAAATAAAAACAGTCCGCTTTGTTTCTGTTTATCCTAGAAAGACTTTTGCACTTTACAAGCTACCTGTCAAAAAAAGAAAGAAAAAAAAGATTGTTAATAGATAGGAACTGCCAAAATACACAAGGAATGGAAAGGCTTTAAAGGGAGTGAAGTCTATTGAAGGAGGTTGAGCTTTATGATAGATAAAAGGAGGTTTATTAAAGCCTAAATTAAATAAGACTAAATTCCAGTAAGTGACGTTGTGCTTATGAAAGCCTAAACGCCAAAGCTATTTAAGAATTGTTGCTTAACAAGACGTATGCCAACTGTTTGTGAATTAATATTGTTAACACCATCTATTCATTACCAACTCAGTAATGATATATAATATCTACTGACAAATTTTTGCTTGTAGCTCAAAGATGTCGTTTTTACTAGTTTTGATTTAAAGCTTTTAAAGCTTTTATCATGCGAACAATAAAGATAAACCCTGCAATACTGCACTGAAATGTGCTCTTTGTAAGCAAACAGACCATCTGCGCTACAGTGTTAAGTGCCCCGTAGCCAGAAAGCTCATCAGGAAGCCATGGCCAACTCTGAGCTGAAAGTGATTGGAGACTGGGATGTGAATGTGACTGGGAGAAAATAAATGCTGTTGTATATAAAGCAGAGCTTGGTGCCACCCTTGATAAAATTAAAATCCCTTTCCAACTGCTGAAACAATACTCAGAACTCGCCGAGTCGAAAAAAAAAATTCTAACCAACATTTACTGTATTGAAATCACACATGCAATGCGTTGTGCTGAGCGTTGTGTCGTTCCTGTACGTAAAGTTAATCTGGGTTCAGAAAACCTGGCCGGTTGATAAATCCGGCTTTACAGCAAGGTTGCAAATCTTCAAAGTTTTGACACCAAATATTGAATAATTGTTACCCGCCGAAATGTGGTGCCGTTAATGACATACGGTTAACTATCAAACGTCGTTTTGCTAAATGTCTTGCCAATCACACAGCTAAGATTATTGACTGCAGGAGCGAGCGTCTCGCAACTAACCCAAATGAAATCTGGAGATTCATCAGGGGAAAAAAGTCAAAAGGCGTCGCTTCAGAGTTCCCAAGTGAGAATTACTGGATCAGCTATTTCACCAGTGAATTTTCTCCACCTGATCAAGCGTTAGAAACCCGCTATGAATCCCTACTAGTGGGCAGTCAAGTTGATACTGAATGAGATATTGGTTTCGTAGTTATGGCCTCTGATATTTACAGTGCTATCATTCGCCTTCGAAAAAAGTTCCCGTGTGGTTATGATCAATTATGTGGTTGTTATTCATTACATGCAAGTGATAAGCTGCTGCAGCATCTACATTTGTTCTACCAAATACAGTTTCTTCTGTTCAATGTAAATTGCTGGAGTTACTAGTGACCAAGGACGTAAATAAGGCTTGTTGAACTCTGGACATCCAGTTTGGATTTAAGGAAGGCTATAGTCAGGAACACGTGTATTATATACTTGGCAACATGCTGATGGATACAGAGAATAGTGGTGAGTTTCTCCTCCTTGCGGCTCACGATGACTTTCGTGCTTTCGATTCTGGCGTGCATTCCCATTTGTTGCCTAGTTCGCAGAAGTGAAATCTCAGTCGTTCAGTTGTGTGGGTATTTAAAATTTTATTATGCGAGATTATCTGTCGTCGTGAATATACCTACTCGTCATGGTTGCGTAATGTGTAAAACTGTAATTTGAGTTTGGACAGGAGTCCCCCACGGTGGGGTAAATTCACCACCATTGTGTGATAAGAGTGTGGTTACACCCCAGAAAAAGGTTAGAATTAGTTTTATTTCTAATTGTTAGGACCTTTCCATACTAAATTACGCTGACGACATCCTGAATTTAAGTAGAACCGTATCGTGTGTTGTGGAGAATTTTTCTGTGCTTAGTTGGAAATATGCCGAAATTGGTCTTAATTTAAATGCTTCGAAGAGCGAAGTCCTTGCTTTCGGCAAATCTTTCGGTGATGTTGGATGCGGACAGTTAGGAAATCAGAGTGTCTAGTTATCTGCTTGTATTAAGTATCTCGGTCTACCGAAAGGGGATAGTATAAAACGACAAGGGCTCTCCTTATCTCTCATCTAAGTGAGAAACGTTGAAAAGCGTTTGGTTTGCTAGTTCACTGTAAAGCTTGCTACAGCAGGCGTAATCTCGCCGGTGTCTATAACACTTTTGCGATGCCTCATGTCCTCGCATTGAATCCATTTTGGAGTATGTTTACGGCTTCTGATAAGAAGACTATTAGATACATATACTTTCGTTTCGCCAAATTTCTCTTGTGTATACCCCTATGGGGTATAAACAAAAGACTAGTATCAGCCTACGGGTTAATTCAGCCACAGTGGCTGAGCAGCGTATCAGTCGCTATTTTTCTAGGCTTGATAGGACAAACCGCTTTCATCCTGCTATGTATTAGTAGAAATGTTTAAATCTATTCTTGGTAGTATAGTCTTCTTTCTAAGTGTGTGCTTCTTTCTTCTTTTTTTTTTGTCTTTTCATCTACTCTATATTGAACCATTGTGTTTTTTTGGGAAATAAAGATACTGATTGATTCATTGATATTAGGGCTGGGATCATCAGACATTGTGTAATGCATAATGTCGTATTCACTGTATTTCAATATATCAGCATAATTTGCATTTATTTTAATTAACTTAAATGGGATTGAGAAGTTAGCATTCCTTTGCTTTGTTAATATTCACTTCAATGAGTTAGATTGATTTTGTGTTTTTTTTATTTCCTTTTTGTTAGCACTGAGGATGGCTTGATGGAGGTGTTTTCCGGAATATCTGATTTTGCCTCTTTTCTCAGTTTTTTTTTTCCAGTGGCTAAAATTCACCCTCGTTTTCTTGTTGTTTTTATTTTATATATATTCTCGTTTTTCGGCAAATGTTTTTTTTTCAGGCAGTCTCATTATACTATGAGTCTTATTTTATTCAGATAATAAACAAAGCGAATCCCCTCTCCTTTATAAAAAGGGTGATTATACATACCTCCTAGCTGTCCCAGCCGAGTGTTTAGCACACTAAACCTGAGACTTTTTCCGGGAGGACGGGGAAAAGTTCTGGTGTCAGTGGTCTTTTTGTTTGAATGGAGGCCAGTGGTGTAGCTCAGTAAGCTCAGCCAGGGTCGATCTTGGCCTTATTGGTCACTTGGGGAAGTCTGCAGAAGGTAAACAGGAAGGGTGTGCGAAAGTACAGGATGGCTGGCTTTCAATTGCACTTCCTGACTCGAGATCCTTGAAATGGAGATAAGCACTGACAGTAAGGATTGTAAAATCCAATACCGTGTTCTTTACCTTAACTTTACTTCTTATTTCCAGATTTTCAAATCTGGATCAAATCAGAAAATAAATCACCAAAATTTATTACATAAATCTAATATAGGCGGGATTCCAAACTCTTGAGAAAATACAGGAAACTAAACAACGGGGAAGTCAAAATATCAGATTTTATAAGTGAGCTTATAAAATTGATATTTCAAGAACCGCGCCTTTTTTTTTAAATTCAAGAATTCTTATTTCGAAAGCAAAACCCTTCCCAACTAAAGATCCTAAAAAATTTCACTTTTTTCCACAAGACTATGAGTTTCAGACTTTTAGAACTAATCCCTTCATAATTCAAGTATCACAAGTGTTTTTCAAAATCACATATTTCGTTCATTTATTTTCGCATTTTGCCAAAACAAAACCTTTAAATTTATGAAAACTTAACAAGTTTCACCCCTCATATTTCAATAATAATATATTTTACATAATTTCAGAATTCTCGTTTCGTTACTCGACAACAAAACCCTTCCCTATCCATTAGTTCCAACAAATTTCTTGTTCTTTTTCTTCTAAACCATTGATTTTTCAGATTTTTATAACTAAACCTTTTATATTTGAAGAGTTGCGTTCATTATTTATGAAGAGTTGTGTTCATTATATTTGAAGAGTTGTGTTCATTAGTCCCAACAAATTTCTTGTTCTTTTTCTTCTAAACCATTGATTTTTCAGATTTTTATAACTAAACCTTTTATATTTGAAGAGTTGTGTTCATTATTTAAGAGTTTTTATTTAAATTCCTGACAACAAAGCTCTTCCTATTTCGAAAATCTTAACAAGTTGGAAGACGATAAAATAGGTTCTTACAGAAGAATAAATCAAAGACACTTTCAGCCAGCGACATTTATATAAACAATTTATATAAACAATCAAAACCTCCACCCAGCGGTCAGCAGTGCATAAATAAAAAAAAATATAACGAACCGTAAAAAATACTTTTTTCTTTTGTTTTTATTCTTAATCAGTATAGTCTCAAAAATGATTTACAAACTTCACTATTCTTACTTAAAGAATTTTTCACAATTTAACAAATATTATTTTGATTCTCGAGAACAAAACATCCAAATTGAAGAATCTTGAAAATTTCGAATGTTCTTCCTTCTATCAGTTTTGATTTTTAGGCTTTTATAACTAAACCATTCATATTCCCAGAATCATGCCTTTTGTTTAAAGTTTCCAGAGCTCTCATTTTGATTTTTGACAACAAAACTTTCCAAATTTAAGAATCTCAAAAAAAAATATACATGTTTATACTACTAACACTTTAAAATTTGGGGTTTTTATAACTAATCTATTCACATTTAAAATTCTACGATTCTTAAAGTTATTTCTCGAATCTTGCTACACAAAACCCTTCTTATTTTAAAATTTTCAACTTTTGTCTTAGGATTTCCGTAAAAAAAAATTGAAAAAAGATTTAAGCTTTCTTCATACAAAAAAAAACCTTTATTGTTCAAGAATCACATTTTGTTTTATAAAGGCCCAAAGTTCTTATTTTAAGATTTTCAACTTTTTTCTTAGGATTTTTATAAAAAAAAAATTGAGAAAAGATTGTAGATTTTTTCATATAAAAAATCTTCATTGTTCAAGAATCAATATTTTTTTAAATAAAATCCCAGATTTCTTATTTAGATTTTTGACGATAAAATCCATCCCAATTCAGGAATCTTACAGCACCAAGGTAATTGAAACGAAAATGCTTTTGATTCTGGCTCCATCATAGATATAGTCAATCTTAAAAATGGGATTATATTAGGATTGTAATTTTGGTTGTTATACAATTAGTAATATCCTCCTCATTGCGTAATCTCTCCCCTCTACTGCCACACTGTTTTGTAATGGTAAACAAGCGGAAGCTTTACCTGTTTACGAAAAACGCCGTACCAAACGATTGTATAGCCATGCACTAGCGTTGCCAACGCGGTACAATTGTACTGTTTTTGGTATATTTTAGAGGTCCCTGTTTTGTACAATTTTGCGGTACATTTGAAAATTTTTGCTCCAATCCAAATTTTATCGTCGTTCACATTTCGTGAACGACGTTATTGGTGAAGTTGGTTTCGAAGATCTGTACGAAATCATCAAAAAGTAGAAATTATCGATAATAGCTAATGAAAGCACACACTATTGTAACAAAAAGAGCCTGGTTATAGTGGTTCGGTATCTTGACCTGAATGCTGTTGATCAAGAAGACAGTTTTCCTTTAAGAGACTCCTTCTTGAGACTTATGGAAGTCCAGCAATGTATAGCCGAAGAGATTTACCGGGCCATAACTAAACTACTTTTTCAAGAAATTGGAGCTCCAAAGTAAAACATTTGCTGTCAGCTGTTTTCAAGGCTTACTTTGCCTTCCTGGTGCATATTTTGAAGTATATCGAAGACCTAAACAAGCACTTTCAGGCAGAGGACACCCAGATTCATAGCCTACAAGACAACAGCATTCCACTTTTTGTTGCCTAGTTATACCAAAGAAAGTGATTCCCGCCTCAGAAACCCACAGGACACTAACTACTAAGTCGTTGTCAAGGAAATGGAATGTGGGGGCCGAGTGGAAGTGATTTTTGCCTAAGAAAAGGTATCTCTATCTGCTGCAGTTGAGTTTAAAAAAAAGCACAGGAAATTTTTGATCGTGCTTTGTGATGAGATGAGAAAGCGTTTTTTCAACTCCTGATATTTATCGGTAAGAAATTTCAATAGGTTTCATCCACGCTATGCTATGGGAGTAGAGTAAAATCAGCCAACTCCGGCACCGCTTCTGGCTCAGTTTTTGAATTTACTGAGTGACAATGACCTAGAAGATATCGTCCAAGAGTGGAAGAGATTACCCTTTTGCTCTGAGCTTGGTACTTCGATTGACTCATATCCAACCGTGTTTTGGACTCGGGTTTACAGGCAAAAAGATGTTAATGGGTCGAAGCGTTTTTCTTCTGCTCGGGCGTTTGACTTTAAAACTACTTGTTCTCCCAGACACTTCTGCTGCTGCTGAGCAAACTTTCTTAGCTGTCAATCTGAACAAAACCAGCATTAGAAATCGTCTCGTTTTCACCACCTTGAACGAGCTTCTTTGTGCGAAACGGATCGTCTCAAAGAATAGGAAACCACCCTTGAAAAGATTCTGTATCCAATGTAGAAAAACTGTGGAAGGGAATATGAAAAATCTGGACCAAAAGAAGAAACAGCGGAAAAAATGACTTAGCACAAATGTTCCTCTTTTTTTATGTTACAGTTTTATTACCTTTGTACGGTTTAACCTGATTTCTTTTGCGATATAGTCGAAATACTTTTGTTAAATTAATTTAGTTCTGATCAGTAGAATCGACCAAGAACTTATGTAGAATCACCAGCGAATTATGTGGTCAACGTGTAACTCGCCAGTAGGTAACCTAGTCCGTGGACCTATGGGAATCTGTGGTGTTAGCCACTTTCATGGCATAATTGCTGATATGTTTTTTTTGTAGCTTCTGGCGCTCGTTACTGGCTTTCCTAATTTATCCACTATTCGCCTTAATGTTCAAAATTTTGAAAGAAAGGATTAATCCCAACAATCAGCTTCGAAAACGCTTTCAGAAAATTTTACTGAAACCTTCTTCTAAACTGCTTGTTGCAGTTTGGGACTGCTACTTTGTTAAGCTGAGAAAGTTTATAGAAGCATTCTTCAAATTTCAAGCTATGAGGTTGCTACTGCCTTGGGTTTATTTTTCCTGCTCTTGCCCTAGGACTTTTTCTCAGTTTTCACCGAAATCAGTTAAACATAACTACCGGCTGGCGTCGAAAAGCTACGCGAGCAGCGGATGTTTAACCTACTGTTCAGATGGTACAAATTAATCTCTTGTGGTACAACTTTGGTCAGAAAACTAGTACAATCTATCTCAAAGCGTTGGCAACACTGCCATCCACCAGTTTGCTATTGAGCAAATATGAGGAAATGATAATACGTCAAAATTAATTTAAAAAAAAAATGGTGTTTTTCCAATTAAAAAAAAACGATTCTATTGATATTTCAATAGTCGACTAAAATGATAAATGATACAATATAGGATAGTCTAATAGGCCTTTCTGAAGATTAATCAAAAAAAATTTTGCACAAAATAAGTTTTTCAAAAAAAGTTAGAAACTCCATTTAAACCAAAAAGAATAAAATAGAACCATATAATCGACCAAGCATACAATTACCGCAAATCAGTATCAATAAATAAATGAAACCCAAAACAAACAGAAATTAAAATAAGTCAAACTCATAACGAGCAGAAATTAATCTGAGTAGGGCTCTAAACTCTATGCTTTTTAAAAGCCAGAATTTAATTTGTACTTTACTGAAAAAAAATTCAAATGAATATATTGAAAAAATGTGCACTGTTAGTTTAATATACATATGCTGATATTTATTCCTTAAAGTCTTAATTAACTTTTGTTTTCTTAAAGCTATAAGTGAAAACATTTAAAAGAACTTCTTTTCAGTAAATTACAAATTATATTCTGGCTTTTAGAAAGCATTGGGTTTAGAACCCTACTCAGATTAATTTCAGACTAATGTCTAACCACAATTTCTATAAAAACTCCCCAGGGCACAACTAACAACCCTTGCCCTGAGGGCTGGGGGGATTTGTTATCCTCAAAGACATAATTTCCAGACCTTTCTGATAGGCTTAACAAAATTGCTATATCAAAATTTATATTTGGAGGTAGGGAGACATTTAACCTCTGATCACTTTCGGCTAATAAAAAAGTCACTAGTCCTCTCAATTTCCAATCAAATGATCTCTTTTTGAAGCTTCTACGACAAAAATTTCTATAAGAACGTTACATGCCCCAATGGCATAACTTATGACCCTTGACATGAGGGCTATAGGGGGAGGGTTTTCGTCCTCAAAGACATAATTTCCGGACCTTTCAACTACGTTGACCAAAACAGCCATATCACTATGTTGATCGGAAATGTTTGGGGAAATGATAGGCGCTGGGGGGGGGGCAATTCTCCCTTTGAGTACTTTCGACTATTATTAAGTGCAATAGCCCTCTCAATTTCCAATCGAAAGAGCCCTTTTTGAAGCTTTTACGACAACACTTTCTATATGACATTATATGCCCCCAGGGTATAACCAGGGTATAAACCCCTATGCCTTCCCAAGGCCAGAACAAAATTTGTACTTTACTGAAAAAATGCAAATGAATATACATTGTCAGTTTAATATACATATACTGATATTTAGTAATGAAAATGTTAAAATTATTTGATTTATTAAAGTTGTAAAAGTAAAAAAATTTCTATTTTTTCATTAAAGTGCAAATTTTGTTCAGGCCTTGGGAAGGCATAGGGGTTTTGCGCCCAACTTATGTTAATTTCTGCTCGTTTTGAGTTTGACTCGGTTATTTATTTTAATTTCTGTTCGTTTTGGGTTTCATTTATTTATCGATGCTGATTTGTGGTAGTTTCGAGCTTGGTAGATGATTTTATTTTATTGTTTGCTCATTTTTTGTTTAATGGAGTTCTTTAATTTTATTTGAAAAACTTGTTTCGTGGAAAAAGTTTTTTTTAATTAATTTCTGTTCATTTTATGTTGACATAGTCTTTTCAGGGAAAAAGAAAATAACACTTTAAATGTTTTTGATTTTTAAGACTTTATAGTTTGGCCTGCTATTTGTATGCTGGAGAAGAACTTTCAGCAATTTTCAACAACATACACCCTTTTAAAACTCTGGACGCAAATAGTACTGTTTAACTTAGTTTCATACCTCCTCTAGTTGACCTGAAATGGAAAACTTGATACCATTCGCAAAAAAAAATCAGTTAACTTTCTTTGATAGCTTTGATACACTTTCACTATTTTGTTTGGTTAAATTTTAAGAGCAGAAGTAGCATCGAAAGTTTGAACAAAATACCCTGAGTCGTTCTTGGGATACTGCTGAGATGCCTTATTGGGAATTAGCATTATCACAGTGCATTTTGATTTGATCTTGAGGCAACATTTAGTTTTTAACATAATGGGCAAATGGGAGGGTTGGTATGGAAGGGGGATTAGTTGCCCTCCAATCACTTTCGACTATTAAAAAGGGCATCATCCCTTTCTATTTTCAATTGAATGAGCCCCTTTCGAAGTTCCCACGACAACTCCTTCGATACGAAGTGCCCTGGTCTAAACAACAACAACAACAAAAAAATATTACCAATCACTTTCGACTATCAAAAAGGGCAGTAGACCTTTGAATTTCAAATCGAATGAGCCCTTTTCTGAAGTTTCTACAACAACGTCTTCTGTAAAAACGTTATATACCCCCAGGGCATTACTTAAAACCCTTGCCCTGAGGGCTGTGGCGTAGTAGCTTCTCCAAAAACATATTTTTGCTAAACAAAAAGGCTTTCTCAAAATTTTGATTGGATGTGTTTGGGTGAATGATGGACGGCACTAGCCGTTTGTTTTTAGAATCGTATGAGCCTTTTTTGAAGTTTCTACGACAACGCCTTCTACAAAAACCTTATATGCCCCCAGGGCATAACTTAAAACCCTTGCCCTGAGGGTTGTGGGGGAGTGTCCTCCTCAAAAACTTATTTTCTATCTGGAAATCAACTACGCTGAACAAAATGGCTATCTCAAAATTTTGATTGGATGTGTTTGGGCGAATGATGGGCATGGGGGAAGGGGGGCTAGTTGCCCTATAATCACTTTCGACTATTAAAAAGGGTATTATCCCTTTGAATTTCCAATCGAATGAGCCTGTTTTGAAGGTTCTACGACAACGCCTTCTATAAAAACCTTATCTGCCCCCAGGGCATGACTTTAAAACCCCTGCCCTGAGGGTTGTGGGGGAGTGTCCTTCTCAAAAACATATTTTCTATCTGAAAAGCAACTCCACCAAACAAAATAGCTATCTACAAATTTGGATTTGACGTGTTTGGGGAATGATGGGCGTTGGGGAGGGCTAGTTACCCTCCAATTACTTTCGAATATTAAAAAGGGCACTAGCCACTCCAATTTCCAATCCAATGAGCCCTTTTCGAGGTTTCTACGACGACTCCTTCCATATGAAGTGCCAGGGTATGGAAAAAAAAGCCAAAAACAAAACATTGTGCCCACATCGTTCTTTACTTAGGTTGCACTAGCGCGCGGCCTATGAAAAGGTGGGCGTGAGCGGGGGGTTAGTTACCGTCCAATCACTTTCAACAATAAAAAAGGCCCTAGCCCTTTGAATTTCCAATCAAATGAGCCTTTTTTGAAGTTTCTATGACAAGGCCTTCTATAAAAAACCTTACATGCCCCCAGGGCATAACTTAAAACCCTTGCCCTGAGGGTTATGGGGGAGTGTCATTCTCAAAAATATATTTTCTATCTGAAAAACAAATACGCTAAACAAAATGACTATCTCAAAATTTTGATTGAATGTGTTTGGGGAAATGATGGGGGTGGAGGGGGGGGGTTAGTTGCCCTCCAATCACTTTTGACTATTAAAAAGGGCAATAACCCTTTGAATTTACAATCGAATGAGCCTTTCTTGAAGTTTCTAAGACAATGCCTTCTATGAAAACCTTATATGCCCCCAGGGCGTAACATAAAACCCTTGCCCCGAGGGTTTTGGGGGAGTGTCGTCCTCAAAAACATATTTTCTATCTGGAAATCAACTACGCTGAACAAAATGGCTATCTCAAAATTTTGATTGGATGTGGTTGGGGAAATGATGGGCGGGGGGGGGGGGCTAGTTGCCCTCCAATCACTTTCGACTATTAAAAAGGGCACTAGCCATTTGTTTTTCGAATCGTATGAGCCTTTTTTGAAGTTTCTACGACAACGCCTTCTATAAGAAGCCTTATATGCCCCCAGGGCATAACTTAAAACCCTTGCCCTGAGGGTTCTGGGGGAATGTCCTCATCAAAAACATATTTTCCATCGGGACATCAACTATGCTGAACAAAATGGCTATCTCAAAATTTTGATCGGATGTATTTGGGGGAATGATGGCCGTGGGGGGGGGGGGCTAGTTGCCCTCCAATCACTTTCGACTATTAAAAAGGGCACTAGGCCGCTGAATTTTCAATCCAATGAGTTTTTTTTGAAGTTTCTACTACAACACCTTCTATAAAAACATTATATGCCCCCTGGGCATAACTTAAAACCCTTGCAGTGAGGGTTGTGGGGGAGTGTCCTCCTCAAAAACTTATTTTCTATCTGGAAATCAACTACGCTGAAAAAAATAGCTATCTCAAAATTTTGATTGGATGTATTTGGGGGAATGATGGGCGTGGGAGGGGGGGGCTAGTTGCCCTCCAATCACTTTCAACTATTAAAAAGGGTACTAGCCCTTTAAATTTTCAATCAAATGAGCCTTTTTTAGAATTTTTTACGACAACGCCTTCTTTAAAAACCTTATATGCCCCCAGGGCATAACTTAAAACCCTTGCCCTGACGGTTGTGGGGGAGTGTCCTCATCAGAAACATATTTTCTATCCGGAAATCAACTACGCTGAACAAAATGGCTGTTTCAAAATTTTTATTGGATGTGTTTGGGGGAATGATAGGCGTGGGGGGCTAGTTGCCCTCCAATCACTTTCTACTATTAAAAAGGGCACTAGCCACTCCAATTTCCAGTCGAATGAGCCTTTTTCGAGGTTTCTACGACGACTCCTTCGATACGAAGTGCTCGGGTATGGGAAAAAAACCAAAAACAACACATTGTGCCCACATCATTCTTTACTTAGGTAGCGCTAGCGCGCTGCCTTTGAAAAGCTGGGCGTGAGAGGGGGGTTAGTTACTGTCTAATCACTTTCAACAATTAAAAAGGGCACTAGCCCTTTGAATTTCCAATCGAATTAGCCCTTTTTGAAGTTTCTATGACAACGCCTTCTATAAAAACCTTATATGCCCCCAGGCTATAGCTTAAAACCCTTGCCCCGAGGGTTGTGGGGGAGTGTCCTCCTCAAAAACATATTTTCAATCTGGAAAACAACTACACTGAACAAAAAGGCTATCACAAAATTTTGATTGGATATGTTTGGGGGAATGATGGGCTGGGGGAGGGGGGTAGTTGCCCTCCAATCACTTTCGACTATTAAAAAGGGCACTAAACCTTTGAATTTCCAATCGAATGAGCCTTTCTTGAAGTTTCTATGACAATACCTTCTATAAAAACCTTATCTGCCCACAGGGCATAACTTATAGTCCTTGCTCCAAGGGTTGTTGGGGAGTGTCCTCCTCAAAAACATACTATCAATCTAAAAATAAACTACACTGAACAATATTGCTATATCAAAATATTGATCGAATGTATTTGGGGGGCTGATGGGCGCGGGGGGGGGGGGGGCTAGTTGCCCACCAATCAAATTTTATAAAAAAACCGGCACTAGCCGTTTGAATTTCGAATCGTAACAGCCTTTTTTGAAGTTTCTATGACAGCGCCTTCTATAAAAACCTTATATGCCCCCAGGGCACAGCTTTAAACCCTTGCCCCGAGGGTTGTGGGGGAGTGTCCTCCTCAAAAAGATATTTTCTATCTGGAAATTAACTATGCTGAACAAAATGGCTATCTCAAAATTTTGATTGGATGTGTTTGGGGGAATGATGGGCGTGGGGGTTGCCCTCCAATAACTTTCGACTATTAAAAAGGGCACTAGCCCTTTGAATTTCTAATCGAATGAGCCTTTTTGGAAGTTTCTACGACAACGCCTTCTATAAAAAGCTTATATGCCCCCAGGGCGTAACTTAAAACCCTTGCTCCGAGGGTTGTGTGGGAGTGACCTCCTCAAAAATATATTTTCTATCTGAAAATCAACTACGGTGAACAAAATGGCTATCTCAAAATTTTGTTTGGTTGTGTTCGGGAGAATGATGGGCGGGGGGGGGGGGCTAGTTGCCCTCCAATCACTTTCGACTATTAAAAAGGGCACTAGCCACTCCAATTTGCAATCGAATGAGCCCTTTTCTAACTTTCTACAACAAGTCTTTCGATACGAAGTGCCCGGGTATGGAGAAAAAAAAACAAAAAAAAACAACAAAAAACAACACATTGTGCCCACATTGTACTTTACTTAGGCAGCGCTAGCGCGCTGTCTATGATAAGGGCCCTAGGGCAACTTAGAACCCTTGCCAAGAGGGTTGTGGGGGATTGTCCTCCTCAAAAACCTATTTTCTATCTGGAAATGAACTACGCTGAACAAAATAGCTATCTCGACATTTTGATTGGATGTGTTTGGGGGAATGATGGGCGTGAGGGGGGGGGGCGGGCTAGTTGCCCTCCAATCTCCTCGGACTATTAAAAAAGGCACTGTCCCTTTGAATTTCCAATCGACTGAGCCTTTTTTGAAGTTTCTACGACGACACTTTCTATAAAAACCTTATATGCCCCCAGGGCATAACTTAAAACCCTTGCCCTGAGGGTTTTGGGGGAGTGTCCTCCTCAAAAACGTATTTTCTATGTGGAAATCAACTACTCTGAACAAAATGGCTATCTCAAAATTTTAATTGAATGTGTTTGGGGAAATGATGGGCGTGTGGGGGGGGGGGGGCTAGTTGCCCTCCAATCACTTTCGACTATTAAAAAGGGCACGAGCCCTTTGAATTTCCAATCGACTGAGCGTTTTTTGAAGTTTCTACGACAACGCCTTCTATAAAAACCTTATATGCCCCCACGCCATAACTTAAAACCCTTGCTCTGAGGGTTGTGGGGGAGTGTCCTCCTCAAAAATATATTTTCTATCTGGAAATCAACTATGATAAACAAAAGGGCTATCTCAAAATTTTGATTGGATGTCTTTGGAGGAATGATGGGTATGGGGGAGCTAGTCGCCCTCCAACTACTTTCGACTATTAAAAAGGACACTAGAACTCTTGATTTCCAATCGAATGAGCCCCTTTTGAAGTTTCCACGACGAGCCCTTCCGTATAAAGTGGCTCTGGGGAAAAAAAACTAAATAATAAATAATAAAACATTGGAGCCGTAAGGCCTCTATTATAGGTAACGCTACAGCGTTGCCCCTGATATTGTTACTTTGATACCAGTTTTAATACTTTGATGAACATTTGAATTCTTTTAAAAAAGTTTTATATTGAAATAGGGAGTTTTTAAAAACTTGAAACTTTTGGCAATAAAAACGAACAAAAATTAATTTAAAAAACCTTCCGAAAAATAAGTTTTTCAAAGAAAAGTAAAGGTCATTTTAAACTTAAGCTCAGCAGACAACAATACCTGTAAAAATTCAAACTCAAAACGACAAAAAATGCTATTAAAGAATAAATGAAACCCAAAACGAACAGAAATTAAATAAACAATCATAGCAAAGAACATACAACAAGTAATAATATAAACGAATAAATAGATCTTAAAGCGAGTAATGCTTAGACTGAATATGAAAATCAAGCTTAAAACGAAAAAAAATATTCGAAAACTTAAAACGAACAGAAATTAAATAAGCAATCAATGCAACCTAACATACAATAGATACTAATGCAAATGAATAAATAAATCTTAAAAACGAGTGAAACTTTGATTGAATATGCAAATCAAGCTTGAAACAAACAAAAATCACTACAAACAAGAGTTTGGGTATCGCCTCCTTGTCTCACTGCAAAAGTCTAAAACCTAAAATTTGAATTAGTTTTTAAAATAATGTTTTGAAAAATCATAATTGCATTAGCAGTTGGTGCAACCTAGTAGTGAAAGGCGAACCAGACACACGTAGTAACCAAAAAGTGAAAAAAAAACACGTTTTGAAAACTCTAAAAAAGAAGGAGATCTAGGCCATTTAACTGAAATGTTATTAATCATCATATGCACGATAACGCAATACAAATAGATAGGATTTATAGGGGATCGAAATAGTTCAATATGAATGCGAACATTGGTATTGTCGTTCTAAAGGTATCCAAAACCGAGTAAAGAACAAACCACGGCATATGGTAACTAAAAGTTAACATAGTATCACAGTTGCAGCCTACGCTGTTGAGTTACCTACATTTGCGGTAATCACAGGGGTCAACCAATCCAAATTGCATTGGAAAGGTCTCACACTGGGAGTGCCCCCTTTATGATCAAAGCAGCTTCTCAGCCAGGCAAGTGTAAGTAGTTCAAATACCATTTCAAAGAAACATTTAACTAATATCTTTCGACATAAATCTGGCTGCTTTGAATGCCACTCAGAAGGTCCAATTAATGAAACAAATACAAGTGTACACAACTTTTTCACATCAATGAATAAGGTCTCTAAATTATTTTTCAAAATAGCAATGTCCCATTTCATTGCAAACTTCTTAATCGCTTGAATGCAAATTTACCTTTTTGAGAAAAGAAAATCAGGGTTTTTATCAATATCTTGTCAATATAACTAAATAGTCGGAACTTTAATTTCCGAGAAACCAGTGGCCGTTCTACTGATTATGCCAATTATTTTCTCGTTAACAACCAAAGGGGGCTTTAGTCATTACTATTGCTACTACTAACAACTCACTGCAGAACCAAGCCATCTTAGGCCAAAAACAACCGCTTCAGCAATTTTAATTGAATCATGGTTCAATTTAATTTCAGTAGTTAATAATTATGGACCATTTCCAAATAAGATATTTCCAAAAACTAGTCCCTTTTCAATGATAATATCACGAAAAGATGTTTTTGAATCTAAGAGGGGGAATACCAAAAAAATATCTTGTAGAAAAAATCCACCATCCCCAATTAAAGCCACTAGTATTCATATATGTTACTTGACAACAATGCAAGTGAAATTTTGACCTCATCAACTTTACTTCAAATACGGACACAAAAGCTGAATTTTTAATCACCTTAGCAAAATACACAGACATCTGATAAAGAGTGAGGCTTTGTCAGATAAATGATTGCTTACTTTAATTTTGTTAGTATATATCCTTTTCATTATTCCTTTTAATTGATTGGTTCTATATTACTCCCCTCGGTCGTTAGGTCCTCTCCAGAGTTCAGATCATTATGTAATTCTCTGGCAAGCCAAAAATAACCAACCGAAGCCAAAGAGAACCAAAGTGACTATTCGTCCGCTTAACTCTCAATCAATCTGCGATTTCGGTCGGTGGATCGGGACTTACTGCTTCGACGACCTGTGTTCTATAGTAAACCTGAATAGCAAAGTTCAGCAGTTTAACTCTCTTCTGTTAGAGATGTTTCACAAGTTTTTTCCCACTAAAGTTGCATTGGTAAGTGAGTCCGATAATTCACGGATCACAAGTGATCTCAAACAAATGATCAAGATGAGGTGCAAGCTGCACAGTTCCGGACAAATAGCCGCGGTGGCGAAACTTAGAAATTCGAGTCGTAGCCGTCAATCGTTTCAAGCTAAGAAATTATGTTCGGGACAAGGCAGTACCCCTTCTCCAAAGTAGCAGTCGGAAGTGGCATTCCACAGTGAAACAAATGACTGGCAAGTCAGTTAACAGTGAGCTGAAAATACCCAAGCCTGACGGATCTCAAATGAGCGCTTCAGAGGTAAACGAGTTCTTTGCTGGCATTTGTATCACCTACACCTCAATTACAGAGGCCGAACTGGTTGATCTCTTCGTCGATTGTGAAACTGAAGAAATAAAACAGTTTACCGAATTTGCTGTTTTTAAAGAACTTAAAAAACTAAAACCGAATTGCTCTTCCTACCCTGGTGAGTTGCCGGTCAAACTTATTCGCGAATATGCCTTGTTTTTAGCCAGACCATTGGCATCGATCATCAATCAGGGCTTCAGTGAACAAACCTGTCCCGATACTTGGAAGCGAGCCTATGTTCGCGTAATACCCAAAGTTCAAGGACCTAAGACATGTGATCAGTTAAGACCTATTTCGATCGCACCGAACTTTGCTAAAGTTGCAGAATTTTTCGTGTATCGTGAACTTCTCATGGACATTTCACCGTAACTTGACCCCTTCCAGTATTGTTGCTTGAAGGGATGCAGCACGTCTGTTTATTTGGTATGGCTTTATCACCTAGTAGTTGAATGGTTGGAGTTTGGAAGTTCGTTTGTAGATTTACTTCTGGTAGACTACCGAAAGGCATTTGATTTGATTAAGCACCCTCTTGCCGCCCAGAATCTCAAGTCAATGGGTGCCCGTAAGCACATCCTCCAATTGGTATTTGATTTCTTACGTCACAGGTATCAAAAAGTGTACGCCCTTTTTCCCGGTGATATTGAATCGGAATGGGTGGAAATTACATGTGGCGCCCCACAAGGTACCAAATTAGCAGCTCTTATTTTCCTGGCTGTTATCAACTATGTACTTTCTGACTTTGACGATCGTTTTAAATTCGTCGATGATTTGTCTGTGCTTCTTAAATACCACGTAAAGGATTCGCAAGCTGTAGCCCAGTTCGACCCAAATTTTTTTGATCAGTTTAAATCACAGTGTACTGCGAAAAGTCTTCAAATTAATGAGAATAAATCAAAGGTTTTGAGGTTCAACCCACTTAAACGCGATTTTACCTACCCCGCGACTTTGTTCCCTTCTGCTTCGTGTGCGACTATCTTGGGTGTCACCTTTAGTGTGGACTGTTCGTTCTCTATTCATGTACAAGAGCTGGTTAAGAAGGGACATTATGCTATGCGGACACTGGTGGCGATGCGCCGCCTAGGTTTTCCAGTGTATCAGCTGAAAACAGCGTACCTCACTTTTATTCGACCAATCCTTGAATATGCGTGTCCCGTCTGGGGCCCACAAGTTCATCACATATATTACTTAAGTGATGATTTGGAGGGGATCCAGAAACGGGCTGTAAAGATCATTCTTTGCGATAAATATGTAGATTACAGCTCCGCTCTGAAGTCACTTGAAATACCAAGCCTTCACGATCGCCGTTTTCAGCTGATGATTCGTTTTGGCCAGTTTTTATTGTCTGGTCCTGTACATAGGACAATATTACCACCTAAAATACCTATCCGCGTAAATACCAGAAGGAAAAGCAAACTTACGTCCGTCTCCTGCCGTACAAACAGACTTAGTAACTCATTTGTTCCTTTGTTTACAATTTCTTTTAATGAAATTAAGAGAAGTGTTTTCATGTAAAAATGTTTTCTTGTGCAAAACATCACCTTTTAGTGCATTTTATTTTAATGTGTCTCTGACAGCTGTTTTCATTAAAATGATTCTGATTCTGATTCTGACTAACAATGTAGCCAAAAGACTGAGGTGAAAAATAGATGGCCTTCATCTATAAATTTAAAATAAGCATTTGAACAAATATCTACGATGTTCCAGTGCCAAGCTATCTTTGGAAAAGAAAAAAAAAAAGATAGAAAAAAGAGATGCCGTTTAGGAAGAATGCTGTAGTAGCTACCACTTTTCTGGATTTTCGAGCCAATATATTTCCCTTGCTGTTGAAGCCAAGGGACAGAAAGTTTTTCATATAGGGGTTTCGGATAAGGCCGTTCTAATCGTGAACTTTTTGTTTTGATCTGACTCTATTTTTTGGAGTTATGCGTTATTATATTTCTTAACATTGGACGTGATCGTCTCTTACTAGGTTGCTAGCCACCTCTGCAACCCAGATTCTTTACTAGGTTTAAGCAATCTCTACATCCATGACACCGATGAAACTTACATAATACCCATTTATACTTAACCAGACGGATTCTTTATTTAATTTTTTTTAGTGGATTAACCAATTTGTTATCATGTCTTATATGTAACATATTTATCATAAGTCTCTGATAGTACAATGATAATTCTCCTTTGTAGTGAATTTTTAACATATTGATTAAATATAACTGTACTAACCTATACTATAGTTAATTGGCTTAGAATAGCCACTATAGGTTATATTAATACAAGCTAGAATAGGCAAGATTTCGTTCTTTATTATAATTAAATACAAAAAAACAAGTTTTTTAAACTGAAAGTAAGGAGCGACATTAAAACTTAAAACGAACAGAAATTATTCCATATATGAAAGGGCCTGTCCCCTCCTCAACGCCTCGCTCTTTACGCTAAAGTTTTTTATTTTTTTAAAAAATAAACTTGTGAGAAAGAGTAAAACTTTAGCGTAAAGAGAGAGGCGTTGAGGATGGGAGAGCCCCTTTTATATAAGGAATAATTTATTTTCGTTTTAAGTTTTAATGTCGCTCCTTACTTTCAGTTTAAAAAACTTGTTTTTTTGTATTTAATTTCTGATCGTTTTTTAGTTAATGCAGCTTTTATTTTGGCTCACCGTCATTGAATAAGTAAACAAAATTTGCCTCAATATTTGTCTCTAAATTTGGTTCTGACAGAATTTACAAATTAAGTTACGTAACGAACTTCTATATTCGTATATTTTTCTTCTGGCAAAAAATAAGTTGCAGATATAGTTGCAGATTTTTGCAGATATGAGTTTGAAACCTGTGTAATAGGGTTTTCTGATACGCTGAATCTGACGGTGGGATTTTCATTAAAATTCTTTCACTTGTAGGGGATGTTTCTTCCCTCTTTAAAAAATCAGGTAAATTTTCTCAGGCTCGTAGCCTTTGATGAATAATACTAAACTTAATAAAATTTATATATTTAGAATCAGCATTATAAGCCTATTCTTTTGATACATTTATTGACATCAAATTCCGTTTTTAAAAGTTTCGATTACTATTGAGCCGTATCGCTTTTTTTCTTTTACGTATTTGTTATTACCTATATGAGGGGGTTCTCCCCTTAGTCAATACCACCCTTACTTTCACCTCCCCTTACTTTCAGTTGAAAAACTTGTTTTTTTATATTTAATTTCTGATTTTTTTTTTTAATAATGATGGGAAATCCAGCACCCCCTTCATAGCAATACCCCTTCCCCCATGAAAACTTCCTTCATGAAAATATCCTCCCATATAACCCCCGACCCACCCCCACTACCAGGAAAAATTCCCCCTGAAAACGTCTGTATACTTCCCAATAACCAATACTATATGTTAACATTGGGTAAAGTTCATAACTTTCAGCCCTCCCCCTGGGGGGCTTCGAGGGATTAAGTCATCCTAAAAGACATATTTATAATATTTTCGACCATGCTGAACAAAATGGCTATCTCAAAATTTTGATCGGGTGACTTTGGGAAAAAAATGAGCGTGGGAGGGGGCCTAGTTGCCCTCCATTTTTTTTCGTCACTTAAAAAGGGCACTAGAACTTTTAATTTCCCTCCCACGATATTCTAGAAGCACTGGGTCGATACGATCACCCCTGGGGAAAAAAAATAAAAAAAAACAAATAAACACGCATCCGTGATCTTTCTTCTGGCAAAAAATGCAAAATTCCACATTTTTGTAGATAGGAGCTTGAAACCTCTACAGTAGGGTTCTCTGATACGCTGAATATGATGGTGTGATTTTCATTAAGGTTCTATAACTTTTAGGGGGTCTTCTCCCCTTTTTCCTAAAATCAGCCATATTTTCTCAGGCTCATAACTTTTGATGGGTAGAACTATATTTGATGAAACTTATATATTCGAAATCAGAATTAAAATCTGATTCTTTTGATGTATCTATTGGTATCAAATTTCGTTTTTTAGAGTTTTGGTTACCATTGAGCCGGGTCGCTCCTTACTTACAGTTCATTACCACGAACTGTTTGACTAGCTAAGTATTTATTATAACTAGCTAATTGTTTGTTCTTCTATGGTTTGTTCTTCTAATGAAAGTCTTTTAATATAACTTTTTCTACTCCCTGTTGCGTCAGTTTTTGTTCTTTACTATTACATAGTAAAAACTACAATAGCCCATAACTCCTAAGAATAGTTAGATCAAAACCAAAGGTACACTATTATAGCCGCCTTGTCCGAAACACCTATGTGGTATTTACTATAATTAACAAAATGAGCTTCATTAAAAACAGAAAAGAGTCTACAGTATGGCCTTTTCTTCTTAGAAATAGTAAGAAACGAACCGCAAACAATCAATTAACTAACTAGTCCAATGTATGCAACGGTTTGTTATTCTAATGATCGTGTTTTAATGCAACCTTACTGGAATATTTTTGCAATGTTTCTAACAAATGTACCTGTTTCTAAGAAATTTCTTTAAGCAATTCAATATCTTTTCATACTACACTTTTCAAAGATATTCGATAATTGCAGTAAGTCTGATTTTTGCTATTACCAGTTTTTATTCTTTGCTCTTAAGAAATGACGTCAGTTGCAACTGGGGTTTGTTTTATGCCATATGATTACAAACAGGAAAAAGCCTACGGCGTTTTCTTCTTTGAAAGAGTAGAGTAGAGTAGAGTAGAGTCTACTCTACTCTTTCTTTGAAAGAGTAGAGTAGAACCTCAAACAATAAAGTAGCTAACTATGCGTGTTTATTTATTTGTTTTTTTGTTGTTTTTTTTCCCCAGGGATGATCGTATCTATCCAGTAGCCCCAGAATATCGTAAGAGGGCTCGTTTGAACGTAAATTAAAAGTTCTAGTGCCCTAAAAACAGGAGGGCAACTTGGCCCCCTCCCACACTAATTTTTTTCCCGAAGTCACCCAATCAAAATTTTGAGATAGCCATTTCAGCACAGTCAAAAATTTAATAAATATATCTTTGAGGATGACTTAATTCCCCACAGTTCCCGGGGGAAAGGCTGCAAGCTATGAACTTTGCCCATTGTTTACATGTAGTATTGATTAATGGGAAATATATAGACGTTTTCAGGAGGGATTTTTTCTGGTGGGGGCGGGGTGTAGGAGGAGGGGGTTACGTGGGAGGATCTTTCTATAGAGGATGTTTCCTTGGGGGAAGGGAAATTTCTATGAAGGGGGCGCCGGAATCCCAGCATCATTTAGTACCAAAATTCCTCCCCCTACGGAAATTAAAAAAATTAAACTCAAATAAAATTCTCAAATTTGGAAAGTCTTATTTTCCACAGGGGGGTATTTTTCTGGGGGGTATTTACCAGGGGGGGTATTTTCCGCAGGGGGGGGGGTTTAAATGGGGGTATTTTTGGGGGGGGTATTTTCCACTGGGGTATTTTCCGGGGGGTATTCGACGGGGGGTAAACGCTGGCCCCCATTCTTTTGCCCTATCCGATTTTATATTTAAATGCTAAGAAGATGATGCATACAAATCTTTTTAATTCCAGCTATCAAAAAATCTGACAATGACTAAAAAAGGCAGAAATAACTTTATAAATATTCCAGATATTCAAAAAACGAAGGTAAACAACATTGGCATGAACACAATTACAAACACATTTCTTGTAGATAAAAATAAAGTCAAATGTCCAAATTCACTTTCAATATGTGAGTAAAAATATTTTAGGATGATAACAAGCGACACTTTAGTTGTTTGAAGAATAGTTGTTTTTTCATTGCAACAGCACTCGGGTTGTTTTATTTGTTGTTTTTTTATAGTTGTTTTAATAGTTGTTTTTTCATTGTTGTTTAATAGTTGTTTTTTCATTGTTAATTTTCAATTTTCAATTTTAATTTAATAGTTCATTTTCAATTTTAATAGTAGTTTTTTCATTGCACTCGGGAAGAGAATTTAGACGGGTGTTATGAGTGAGAAAATTTTTGATTTATTC
>NC_142807.1:61571603-61629781 GCF_049724085.1 Artemia sp. Qi Xiang Cuo | reverse complement strand
GAAATATTTAAAAAGGTAAGATTTTAAATTAAAATTTTTAAAAATTTTTAGTTTGGGGGGAAGAGGGATTTCAAAAACACCCCCCATAATATAATTTATGAAAAAGCCAAGCTTTGGAACGAAAAGAAGCTATTTCCGTAAAAACTATAAGGCCTTTTTTGACCGTAAACACTAGTTTTTTGTGAGAAAATTATAGAAAATACATTTCCCTGGGTCAGTTTTGAAACTTTTGTCATTAAAAAGCGCAGCTTTGTAACGAAAAAAACCAGTCCCCGTAAAAATTAAAATTTACATATTTATTGAACTAAAACAATAGTTTTTGTAATAAAATTGAATAAAATACATTTCTCTGGGTAAGTTATGAACATTTGGTTATGAAAAAGCACCGCTTTGGAATAAAATAAGCCATTTCCGTTAAAACTAAACTATAAAACTTTTTTGAACGTAAACACTAGTTTTTTCAAGAACGCTTCTCTGTTTCAGCTGTGTACATTTTCACTTTTTCTGATTCAAATGTGTATCTTCAGTCAGAAAAGCGTAGTTTCGATTAAAGAATGAGCCGTTTCCATAGCAATAGCTCTTAATAGAACTGTTTAAGTATGAACCCCAATTTTTTCCAGCGAGACTATAGAAAATACTATCTATACACAATTCTCTGATTATAATGTATATCTTCAGTCATAAAAGCGTAGTTTTTGTTCAAAAATGAACCATTTCCATAAAAATAGCTCTTAATAGAACTGTTTAAGTATGAACTCCAATTTTTTCCGTCGAAAATATAGAAAATACTATCAAAACACATTTCTCTGATTATCATGTATATCTTCAGTCAGAAAAGCGTAGTTTTGGTTCAAAAATGAAACATTTCCATAGCAATAGCTCTTAATAGAACTTTATAAGTATGAACTCCAATTTTTTCCAATGAGACTATAGAAAATACTATCAAAAAACATTTATTTGATTATAATATATATCTTCAATCAGAAAAGCGTAGTTTTGGTTCAAAAATGAACCATTTCCATGAAAATAGCTTTTAATAGAACTTTTTAGCTGCGAACTCCTATTTTTCAGACGAAATTATAGAAAATACGGTCAAAACACACTTCTCTATTTCAGACGTGTACATTTTCACTTTTTCTGATTTAAATGTTTAGCTTCAGTCAGAAAAGCGTAGTTTTGGCTCAAAAATGAATCATTTCTATAACGATAGCTCTTAATAGAACTTTTTAAGAGTGAACTCCTATTTTTCAGACGAAATTATGGAAAATGTAGTCAAAACACACTTTTCTGTTTCAATTGTGTACATTTTCACATTTTCTGAGTCAAATGTGTATCTTCAGCCAGAAAAGCACAGTTTCGATTCAAAAAAAAGCCATGTCCATAGCAATAGCTCTTAATAGAACTGTTTAATTATGAACTGTAATTTTTTCCAACGAGACTATGCAACTCAACAATATTTAACTAAGCCCCGTGCAACTGAATTCGCATTTAACTGAACCCCCGTGCAACCGAACCTTCATGCAACTCATCCCCCGTGCAACTCAAGCCCTGAAAAAGCCAAGCTTTGGAACGAAAATATGCCATTTCCGTAAAAACTAAACTATAAAGCTTTTTTTTTTACATCGTAAAACCTATTTAATCATGGAGTACAATTGAAAATAAAATATATTTCCTTTAATTAGACTAGAATACAATTTTCTCTCTTTGTCAAGGAACATCCTTGTTGCTAATTCATTAAGCATATGCCATTAATTTATGATAGCGATAGCGTGTGAAATTTGAGTCCCAAAACTGTCACTCTCTTTGTAACACCGAAGCTTCTCATTCAAACCGGAAAAAGAAAGTATATTTTAGATAGACGATGGGAAAAGGACATTTTTGAACGAAAAAGAACTGTTTCAAAACAATTAAAACTTGTAAACATAGCTGTGGAGGAGAGATTTTATTTACATAATAGAAAAAAGCATACTTAGCGTTTTCTATCGAATATACTCATTATATTTTAAAGTTTTGTGTTGCTGGAGGGGAGGGGGGCTAAGTCCCCCTGAAATTTGAATTTACTGATAAATGCTTTTTATCTGGAAATAAATTAAAAAATTTAATAAGCTGTACTCACATTGACAATTGACGAATCCATTGTTTTCAAAGTTAATAAAATTCAGTGTACTATGCTCAATGTGCTAAAACATAATTATAATTAAATTCCAATGCATGACAATTTTTTACAGAGTTTCAAGGATTAATTTTTAAGATATTCTTTGATTGGCTGTCAAAAAAAATGGTGTCAGCTCAAAAAAAACAGTCTGGTTGAAAAAAAAACTTAGATTTGCAGCAATTTTGTGCGAGGAGTCCCCGTTCATACTGCTATCTTTTTTGCAATGTTTAGGAACAGGCGGGGAATCCCCACTCGTTTGGAATGGTATCAATGGGGCATGAGCAAATAGAACGTAGTTTCATAACGTGTTTAATCATGTGTAGAGCTTCCATAGAATAACAATGGAAGGGACATAGAATAGCATGGAAGGAACATAAGACCATGTGAGAGGATACTCACTCTCTTTGAAAAGGTGTAGAGCTTCTATAGAATAACATGGTAATTCGTATATACGCAAGCAAATTCAATAGATACTTACTACTGGCAGGGGGGCCTAGTTGCCCTCCAAGTGTTTTGGTCACTTAAAAAGGGAACTAGAACTTTTCATTTCCGTTAGAATGAGCTCTCTCCTGATGTTCTAGGCCCACTGGGTCCCTACGATCATCCCTGGAAAAAAAAACAACAACACATAAACACGCATTCGTGATTTTCTTCTGGCAAAAACTGCAAAATTCCACATTTCTCGCAGATATGAGCTTGAAACCTCTACAGTAGGGTTCTTTGACACGCTGAATCTTATGGTGTGTTTTTCATTAAAATTCTACGACTTCTAGGGGTATTTTCCCTTTTTTTGAGAATCAGACAAATTTTATCAGGCTCGTAGCTTTTGAAAAGTAAGACTAAACTTAATGAAACTTATCTATTTGAAATCACCATAATAAGCCAATTCTTTTGATGTTCTATTGGAAGCAAAACCCCGTTTTTCAGAGTTCCGCTTACTATTGAGCCGGTTTGCTCCAGGCTTACAGTTCATTACCACGAACTGTTTCATTAGCCATCCAAGTACAAATGGAAATTAGTGGAATATTTAGAGTTTTTTTCTACGTTAGCAAAAGTATTGCATTCATAAACCTTTACAGTTTCATGAAATGTAATTAAAAATAGAAAAGGTTTTCAACTAAAGTAAGGAATAAGTTTAAAACTTAAAATAAATATAGAATTACTCTGTATATAAGAGGAACTGTCCCTTCTCAACACTTCACTCATTAAACAAAAGTTTTTAGTTCTTTGAAAATTTTTTTTTTCAATTGCGTATTTTCTTTTAAATTTGGGAAAAAGACAAACTTCATAGTAAAGAGTAGGGAGCTAAGGAGCAGACAAACCCCTTCATGCAAAGAATATTCTGTTCAAATAGGTTTTAAATCTGTTCCTTGCTTTCAATTGAAAATATTTTTTTTTATTTAATTTCTGATTGTTTTCCAAATCATACCCAGGCCGAACCAAGATAGAATTTGAGGTACCAGTCCCTTAAATCCCTGGTTAATTGCTTTTATAATGCGTAAATCAATAATTGTACGTTGATTAGTACCATACTACGTCTACATTTGCAATTTGAATTTTGGATAAAATTAGAATATACCGTACTTAAAATATTGGTCATTAATAGTAATTTTTGGGAAAAGTCCTTCTTCATATTACTATTAAAGAATTTCGGTTGGATGAAAAGGAGTATAATTGTTTGTATGGATGGATATTCGGTAAGACTTTTGATCTTCTGCATAACTGAAGCCATCACAACCTCTACAATATGATTTTCTTATCGATAAATACATTACATACATTTGTTTAAATAGATTGAAGTACTTCATGTAAATAGAAAAAGAAAAATATTACCATTTAAAATTGGTGAAAACTAAGTTTCGAGCAGTATTTGCCACCCCAAAGAAATTTCCTGGCGGGGCTGATAATGACCTGCCTTGCTTTTTCCACCTATGTGATTTTAGACATGGGAATGTAACATTTTAGATGTATAGAGAAACATTTTAATTAATTCCTACTATAGATTATGTTAGGTTAGGTTAATTTAGGTTAGACTAGGTACGCGCGCGTACCTAGTCTAACCTAAATTAACCTAACCTAACATAATCTATAGTAGGAATTAATTAAAATGTTTCTCTATACATCTAAAATGTTACATTCCCATGTTTAAAATCACATAGGTGGAAAAAGCAAGGCAGGTCATTATCAGCCCCGCCAGGAATTTTCTTTGGGGTGGCAAATACTGCTAGGAACTTAGTTTTCACCAATTTTAAATGGTAATATTTTTCTTTTTCTATTTACATGAAGTACTTCAATCTATTTAAACGAATGTATGTAATGTATTTATCGATAAGAAAATCATATTGTAGAGGTTGTGATGGCTTCAGTTATGTAGAAGATCAAAAGTCTTACCGAATATCCATCCATACAAACAATAATACTCCTTTTCATCCAACCGAAATTCTTTAATAGTAATATGAAGAAGGACTTTTCCCAAAAATTACTATTAATGACCAATATTTTAAGTACGGTATATTCTAATTTTATCCAAAATTCAAATTGCAAATGTAGACGTAGTATGGTACTAATCAACGTACAATTATTGATTTACACATTTTAAAAGCAATTAACAAGGGATTTAAGGGACTGGCACCTCAATTTCTATCTTGGTTAGGCCTGGGTATGATTTGGAAAATAATCAGAAATTAAGTAAAAATATATTTTCAACTGAAAGCAAGGAACAGATTTAAAACCTATTTGAACAGAATATTCTTTGCATGAAAGGGTTTGTCTGCTCCTTAGCTCCCTACTCTTTACTGTGAAGATTGTCTTTTTCCCCAAATTTAAAAAAAATATGAAAATGGAAAAAAAAGATTTTTCAAAGCACTAAAAAACTTTTGTTTAATGAACGAAGTGTTGAGAAGGGGCAGTCCCCCTTATATACAGAGTAATTCATATTTATTTTAAGTTTTAAACTTATTCCTTACTTTAGTTGAAAACCTTTTCTATTTTTAGTTACATTTCATGAAACTGTAAAGGTTTATCAATGCAATACTTTTGCTTACGCAGAAAAAAACTATCAATATTCCAATAATTTACATTTGGACTTGGATGTCTAATGAAACAGTTCGTGGTAACGAACTATAAGCATGGAGCAAACCGGCTCAATAGTAAGCGGAACTCTGAAAAACGGGGTTTTGCTTCCAATAGAACATCAAAGGAATTGGCTTATTATGGTGATTCCAAATAGATAAGTTTCATTAAGTTTAGTCTTACATATCAAAAGCTACGAGCCTGAGAAAATTTGTCTGATTCTCGAAAAAAGGGAAAAATACCCCCTAGGAGTCGTATAATTTTAATGAAAAACACATCATAAGATTCAGCGTGTCAAAGAACCCTACTGTAGAGGTTTCAAGCTCATATCTGTGAAAATATGGAATTTTGCAGTTTTTGCCAGAAGAAAGATCACGGATGCGTGTTTATGTGTTATTTTTTTTTTTTCCAGGGGGATCGTAGGGGCCAAGTGAGCCCAGAACGTCGGGAGATGGTTTATTCTAGTTCTAGTGCCCGTTTTAAGTTATCAAAAAACTGGAAGGCAACTAGGCCCCCTCCCACTCCACTTTCTTCCAAAAATCGTCCGATCAAAATTTTTAGATAGGTTTTTTTTTCAGCATAGTTGACCGGCCCAATAATTATGTCTTCGGACATAAAGTGAAAGCCCCTGGGGAAAGGTTTTTAAATTTTAAAATTCACCCATTGTTTTATTTTTCATTGGGAAGTATGCATTTATTTTTCGTGCGATAGGTGAGGAAAAATGTCCGGCTGGGAGAATTTTCTTCAGGGAGTGGGTGAGCTTTTCAGGGGGACCTGCTACACTGGGTTACTTTGCCTGAATTCCTATACGAAATTTCCTTATGTCTTGATTTCTTTTTACCGATTAAATTTTACGCGTAGAGATGTTAAGTTTGATTTTCTAGGGAAAATTTTTGCCAGTATTGAATTGTGCAGACAATATTTCTATGGGGAGGGGGATTTTACCATGGAGTTGGAGCCAGGTATCATGGCGTTATTTAAAAATGATCAGAAATTGAAAAAAACGAGTTTTTTTCAACTGAAAGTAAGGAGCAACATTAAAAATTAAACCAAACATAATTTTCTTCTTTTTTGAGGGGGGTTTCCCAATCCTAAAATCCCCCCTATTTACTATTAATTTTAATTTTTGTCCGCATTATTTAAAAACGACTCCTGAAACACAAGGGTCGTTTAATTAGCATAATAAGTAACTTTTATTAAAGTACCGAAAAACTGTAGCGTGAAGAGTGAAGTGTTGATGAGGGGGGGGCGACCCTCCTCATATACGTAATAATTTCGGTAAATTTTAAGTTTTAATGTTTTTCCTTATTTTCAGTTGAAGAAGCTTTTTTTTCTTTATTTCTTGAATCTTCGAGACTAATATTTTTCTAAAGGCAGTTGAAAAAGTATGTCAATTATAGTAAAAGTATTGAAAAATGAAAAAAGTAAGTAATTAAAAAAAAATAACAAAACAATAGTCTACTTACAAAAACTAAGATATAAAGTCCCAGCAATCAGTTCTATTAAGCAATGCCGAATCATTGGACGGAACTTTTTTTACAATATCGGCAGTTTTGAAAAAAATGTAAACAATTAAATCTTTTTCAAAGTGACAACTAGATAAAAACGATCACTCCTGGGAAAAAAATTATAATGAAACACAATAAACGTGTCCATTCAGGGGGAAAATATAGAAATTCCCAGCATTTCGTTCAGGGGAAACGTTTCTGATTATATTAGCTTCATTTATCACCACATGGGTACTCTTGCTATGCAAGCAAAAGCTGACGGCATATTTTACAGAAAGAGCTTCTTATTAATTTTTTTTCCTTGTGCTTTCTATAATTATCCGAACTTTCTGGCGTACTAATAACTGCATTAATTATCAATAAACAAATACATATTTAGGATCATCATAAAAAACTGATTCTTTGATTGAATGTTGTCAATAGTTAGGCTCTTATACTTTCGTTATTAACATAGCCCTTCATAGCTTTTTTTTAGCCTTCATCTCTATGAAGAATTTGAATTTTTTGTTGCTCCAAATCATATAGAAAAAATGTTTGTGGAAAACTTGAAACGGCTCAAGGTTTTTATAAAAAATGTTGTTGTAGAAACTTCAAAAAGGACTCATTTGATTGGGGGATTGAAGGGCTTGTGCTCTTTTTAATATCCGAAAGTGATTAGACGGTGACTACACCCCTCCCACGCCCACGATTTTCCTGAACACATCCAATCGAAATTTTGAGAAAGTCATTTTTTTAAAGTAGTTGGAAGATCTGGAAATTGTGTCTTTGAGGAGGACATCCCCTCCACAGCCCTCAGGGCAAGGGTTGTAAGTTATGCCCTGGGGGCATATAAGGGTTTATAGAAGGTGTTGTCGTAGAAACTTCCAAAAAGGCTCATTCGATTTTGAAATTTAAAAGGGCTAATGTACTTTTTAATAGTCGAAAGTGATTGGAGGACAACTAACCCCCTTCCCATGCCATCAATGTCCCCAAAAACATTCAATCAAAATTTTGAGATGGCTATTTTGTTTAACGTAGTTGGAAGGTCTGAAAATTATGTATTTGAGGATGACAACTCCCTACAGCCCTCAGGGCAAGGGTTGTAAGTTATGCCCTGGAGGCATTTAAGGTTTTTATAGATAGCGTTGTCGTAGAAACTTCAAAAAGGGCTCATTCAATTGGAAACTGAAAGGGCTAGTTCCCTTTTAATAGTCAAAAGTGATTGAAGGGCAACTAGCCCCCCTCTCACGCCAACCATTTTCCAAAAAACTTATCTTATCAAAATGTTTCGATGGTCATTATTTTCACCGTTTTTGAAAGTTGGAAAACATTTGAAAATGGGGGGCTTTTGAGCGTCACTAATCAGCATAGCACCCCCCAAGTTACATTTATTTTTTATTTTATTTCTGTTCGTTTTAAGTTTCATTTATGGTTCAGTAGGAAAATATTTTTTTCATTTTAAGCTTGATATTAATATTAAATCTAAGCATTACTGGATTTAAGATTTGTATATTAATTTATATTATTATTTGTTGTTTGTTTTTGCTATGATTGTTTAATCAATTTCTGTTTGTTTTTGGTTTCATTTATTCTTTAATAGTAATTTCTGGTCGTTTTGAGTTTGAATTTTAAAAGGTATTTGTATCTGCCGAGCTTAAGTTTAAAATGACCTTTACTTTTCTTTGAAAACATATTTTTCGGAAAGTTTTTTAATTAATTTTTGTTCGTTTTTAATTGCAAAAAATTTCAAGTTTTTAAAAATTTCTTATTTCAAAATCAAACTGAAAATTTCCAAGAACCATTCTCCCACAACATTGTTTAAATTTTTATTTATATTTGCACCATAGCGTTCTCAATCCTTTTTAGGATGTGTGGTATGTGTGGAAGCTTACGATGGAGGAAGAGGAAGAGCTTCTAGCTGCTTGTAATGAGAATGATGATATCGACATTACACCGGAGGAGGAGGAAGAGCTCCTCCTATGTACATGTAGATCAGAGGATCTATTGCGACATGGGTCTTCAGATCGACTATCGAACCCTATACTTAGAGTGCGAACTGATTTATATGCGGAGGTGTCTCAATCTGAGGAGACACCCTCGCTCATAAATATCATACCTATGGAGGAGGATGTTCAAATAATTGAACCTCCTGAGATAGAATATATAAAAACAGTAGTAAATATCACAATAGAATAAATATCTGAATATTGTTTTTTGTTAATTTGTTTATTGATATAATGCATATATATACAATAACGTCTTTAAATCTTCACTTTAGATTTCTTCTTCTTCGGTGTATAGGCATCTGACGTGAACCACTAGTGCTGGTAAATCATTTGGATTCACTCTAGACTGACCCTGATTCGTTAGCCTAACCTGACCAGAAAAGAAAGGGAACATTTTTGATTTCGAAACAATTTTATTGAATAATTACAACAACATCAATAATACTATGCATGTACAATTAGCGATAGAGTTTATTGTCTTCGATATGTTTCACTAATGCACTTAAAGCACATTGAAGTCTATTCACATGTGCTATATCAACTTTTGCGGCGAAACATAATTGATCTTCCATTTTAAATTTTCTCAAGGATATCACATATCTTGCATATACTGCAACCCATTCCAGACAAAGCCGCGATCCTTTCGTGATTTCTACCGCAATGTTAGGTGCTCTTGTATTATTACCATCAACTCCACTATCAACTTCTAAGAGGGTAAACATTCCACTCACCATCAACACAAATATATATCCAAATGAGTAAAGTCAAACTGTTCTTTTTCTCACTTCTTTGAATTCTATTCACAGACTAATAAAACTTTAACAAAAATCCTTTATTTATATTCACTCTGTCGCTCATATGTAACGAGCCTTCTGATTGGTTGAGACAGGGGATATAACCGACTTGCTGATTGTCTGTGAAGGAAGCACGTGATGTAACGGTTTCCTGGAAACTCATAACATTTGCCTAGAGCAACAACAAGAAATACTATTTCTGGATCATAACATTTGCATCGAGCATGTGCATGTCCAAAACAACAACAAATGCTGTTTTCTATTTCCGGGAAACTCATAACATTTGCCTAGAATGTGCACTTACAACAACAACAACATCAACACCTTTGGAAATTTAGGTCATTGACCCCATTAACCGCGTGTTCTCCCTAGGGACTCTATGCCCATATATGGTGTGGGGTCACGAGTAGAACCCCCCTTTCTACTAACTTGCAGCCCTTCCCCTGGGGACTCTGAGGGATTAAGTCATCCTCAAACACATAGTTATTATATTTTTCGACCATGCTGAACAAAATGGCTATCTCAAAATTTTGATCGGGTTACTTTGGGGAAAATTGAGCGTGTGAGCGGGCCTAGTTGCCCTCCATTTTTTAGTCACTTAAAAAGAGCTCTAGAACTTTCAATTTCTTTTCGAATGAGCCCTCTAACAATATTCTAGGACCACTGGGTCACTACGATCACCCCTGGGGAAAAAAACAAATAAACACGCATCCGTGAACTTTCTTCTGGCAAAGGATACAAAATTCCGCATTTTTGCAGATAGGAGCTTGAAACCTCTACAGTAGGGTTATCTAATACGCTGAGTCTGATGGTGTGATTTTAAGTGAAGTTCTGCGACCATTAGGGGGTGTTTCCCCCTTTTTTCGAAAATTAGGCAAATTTTTCAGGCGCATAACTTTTGATGGGTAGAACTAAACTTGATGAAACTTATATATTTGAAACTAGCATGTAAATTTCATTCTTTTGATGTATCTATTGGTATCACAATTTTGTTTTTTTAGAGCTTCGGTTACTATTGAGCCGGGTTACTCCTTACTTACAGTTCGTTACCACGAACCGTTTGATAGATCACAGGTTGTCAAATATCTGAATCCTTATTCCAGTCCTCTCCCTGTCCACAATGGAGTAAGTAGTGAGGCCATTAGGCTCTATGAGAGTCCTGTCCCTTTTCCTATGAGAGCCCTCTGACGTCACAACAACCCTGGCAAGATTCCTATGAGAGCGCTGGCAAAATTCCCATGAGAGCCCTGTTTCTAGGCGACATTCCCGCCAATGGCAAGAGCTCAAAGGTTAGGTCAGGTTACTTGAATTTCCATGACAGCCCTGGCAAGAGTCCAAGCGCATAGCCTATTTCAAGGTGAAATTTTCAGGTTTTCATTTACTTGGAATGAGGTTCGTATAATAGAAAAGTAGTAATAATAGGGAAATTATAACGTCAAGGTGCACACCCCGTTTCAAGCACATGTTGCACCACGCGACACACCCTCGCCTTTAAAGGGTCGGATAAGTGGAGGTACCAACCCCTCGCACCTGCACAGTGCAGTCATCTGTTCTATTAAAGGGAACACACTTGGCAAGACCCCATGACACACCCTTCTGGACTTCAATGATGTCATACGGCTTACCTCATTTCAAACACAGAGGTATAATATTCTTGACACAATTTTGTGAAACCCTACTACAGGAACCCATGGGGGAATCCCCGCTTGTAGCGTAACGACACCCGAAACCCCCAAAAGCATTCTTTTTTCATTAGATTAATAGCTGTACACACTGATTGCGCATCCCTCACTGCCAGATAATACCATTTTGACATTTTTCGCCCAAAAGCTTTTCTTTTTCGGCGTTTCATTTTTCGCTCAAAACATCATTCATTTTTGTTTCTAGAGTTCTTGACCCCGCCAGGATTCAAAAAATCATTCCCTTCCAGTGGTACTGTGTCCCAACCGAGTCGTCCATGAAACCTTTGTCAATATTTTGTATCTTGAACCATATTCTAAAAGTAAACTATTGCACGACACCTGAGATTCCCCATTTTTTGTCAGTCGTTAGAACGGCTTGTTTACTCTCCCAATTTGATACACTCCAGGGGATATTTTCGTTCAAGATATTAATAAAGGGTAAATGCATGTCTTACTGGTCCCAAACAATAAATTTTAAAAACACAGACAATTCAAATGAAAACAAATTAACAATCAATAAAACATAGAAAAAAAAAAAAACACGACAAAAAATCAAAGATGAAAATATCATATTATCATATACGCAAAAAAAGGACCATCTATTATAGAAAACTTGGGGCTTTTAACCTGTGACCCGTGGGTTGGGGATGGGGGGATATTATATACAATTTAAACCATATTAAGAGCTTTTAAGGAAATACCCCTTTTTCATAAAGATAAATTTATGGATATTTCACATTATCCTAACAATAGCTTTCAGCTCGCACCTAGTAGCCTTCATTTTCAGAGGATGCATTGATAATAGATGTATTTTTTATTCGTCATTGCCGCTTTAAAAGGAAAAGGAGTAACATAACTATTTGAGAAAAGACGAAGGGAGAGGACTCCAGGGGAGGGGAACCGTTTTCTCCGTCACCAGCTCAACACTGTTTTATTTTTTATCGTTACGCAAAGCGGTAATTTTCAAGCGTACATTTATGGTTATCCTGCATCCCTCCTCTAAGGTACCGACCTAATCGCTGCTTGCCTCCGAGGAAGTGTCTAATCCTCCCGAGAGGTTTGTCCCAGCCCGACACACCCCCAGGGCAAATTTTTTCAGCAAAAATATGAGGGAGGGGATCATAACATACACAAAAAGAATAGTGTATTATAGAAAACCGAGACTTCTAGCCTGAAACCCAGGAAGATAAGAAGGGGGAAGTGATATTAGATGCAAACTTAAGACATAGTAAGAGCTTTTAAGGAAATACCCCTTTTTCATTAAGATAAATTTACGGATATTTCACATTATCCTAACAATAGGCTCCTGATCCCGCCTAGTAGCCTTCATTTTCAGAAGGTGCATTGATAATAGATGTAGTTTTTAGACGGTATTGCATCTTTAAAACTATAAGGAATAACATGCGAAATTTAAGGAAAGACAAAGGGAGAGGACTCCAGGGAAGGGGAACTGTTTTTTCCGTCATCAACTCAACACTCTTGTATTTTTTATCGTTACGTAAAGCGCTAATCTTCAGGCGCACATTTATGGTTATCCTGCCTCCCCCCTCCACTAAGGTACCGACCTGCCCCCTGGTCGTCTCCGATGAAGTGTCCAGTCCCCCCCTCCCGAACGGTTTCTCTTAGCCCAGGGTATATTTTTCACTAAAATATCAAACACCGCAAAGGAGGGGAAATTCAATTTCGAGAAATTCTTGTTACAATCCACCCTGTAAGCTGTGCGGGAGTTTAGTCTGTGTCTACTCTTTTTGGGGGACGGAATCCAACCATCTTAAGTGCAGTCGAGGAGTTTGCTCTATATCTACTAATTCCAGGGACGGAATCCGGGCTTCGGCTAGGCGATAAAAGAGCCTAAAAACCGTCTCGCTTGAGATAATTTAAAGGTAGTAATAATAGGGAAATTATTATATAATTTCTACGACGACCCTCTAAAATCAGAGCATTCCTGTTTCTAGCGCTCAGCTAGCAAAATTCGTGCCCTGGCAAAATTCCAGTCAATGATACATTGTTTTTCTGGAAGACCCCCTGGATTTCCCCTAATTAGGTCTAATATGAATCATGCAAGTGTATCTCACAAACAAGACTAAAAGGACCCCATGGAACTCCAGCGTGCTACATACACATGCGTCTTGCTTATTAACGGCGATGTATATCTGAAGCAAGAATACCTAATGGGAGAGCTTGGAAGATCATCATGCGAGAGGGGCAGATGTCCAAACCGATAAAAAAGTATACTTATGGTCCAGAGCGGAGTGGTGCTACGACACTGTTTTCACACTAGCACAAGCTCTCGAAATGACCCCCCCCCCTTTTGAAAACAGAGAAGCTCTGCCCCCCTTTCTTTGCTATTGTTTGATACTCTAAGCATTTCACCTCACAATGTTACACTATTACTGCCCCTGTGACACACCACTATCATCATCCCCCCCCCCCAAAAAAAAACACTTTTCAGACATTTCTCATAAGAAAATTTGTTTTCAACTCATTCATTCGGGTTTTTGCAAGCAATTCAGCCACCAGTACCACACTATAAGTACTCTGGGACGGAATCCGGGCTTCGGCTAGGCTATAAAAGAGGCTAATAACAGTCTCGCTCGAGATAATTTAAAGGTAGTAATAATAGGAAAATTATCGCTGCATTTCTATAGCAACCCTCTAACGTAAGACCACCCTTTGTGAGAAGAGTAGATGTCCAAACCGATAAAAAGTATACTTATGGTCCAGAGCGGAATGGTGCAACGACACAGTTTTTACACCGGCACCAGCCCTCCAAATTACACCAACCCTCACCCCCTAGGACATTTTCAACCTATTTAACCTCGAAATAAGCTAATCAATTCCATTAAACAGCCACTTATTTCTTGTTTTTTTCTGGAACTGCGGGGACCAATATTTCATTGCTAGAACATTTTACTCCAATACAATTCACACCAAAGAGTATTTAAAACACTTCTGAGCCTTCTTTATCTTGGTAATTTACAGGTTGACCGCGATCTCTACACTTTGCCCTTGATTTTTACGATTGTCCAGATTTCTGGGATTACCAGTGATTTCTATACTTTGCTTTATATTTTATGAAATTGTCAGGGTTTCATTGTTATGCTAATGATTGGATAGAAATTGACCATGATTTCTACCCTTTGATCGCAATTTCCTTGCTAGGGTCTTGATTTGTATTACTTCGTCGGGAGTTCTAGTGTTGTCTCTATTATCAAGAGAAGTACATTATGATTTTTCCTGGGATACACTGCCTTTCTGGGCTTTAATATTTCATAGCGATAAGACACAATAGTTTCTCACTTGATGCTTTTAAGACCGTTAGAGAATAGGATTTTTTCCAGGAACATCAAGCATTCTAGGGTTTAATGTTTCTCGACTATAGGCAATATTAATGTTCCGCTGCCGCTATGACACAGATCACCATCACTGTAAGAGTCTTCTAACATTTGAAAGATTCTAACACCCACAGACACTTTCTTAGAAATAGCATTTTTCATTATGATGACAACTTATCTGCTAGAAGTAACAATCTTTCTGTCAAACATACACAATTTTTCTTAGAAATAACATTTTTCCTTATGATAACAAGTTTCTACCAGAATTAGCAATTTTTCCTTAACATTAACAAATTTTCACTTCGAAGTATCGACTTTTTCCTTAAAACTAACATACTTCTGCTTAACACACTCAAATTTCTCTTAGAAGTAACATTTTTCATCAGTGATACCACGTTTTCTGTTCGAACTAGCAAGTTTTCTGACAGAGATAGCAAATTTTTTTCTTAGAAGTAACAATTTTTCGTTATGACAAAAACTTTTCTTTCAGAAGTAGAATGTTTTCCTTAATACTAACTAAATGTCTCATCGAAGTAACAACGTTCTTCCTTAAAACTAACATGCTTCTACTTAACACACTAAAATTTCTCTTAGAAGTAACATTTTTCATCAGTGATAAGACGTTTTCTGTTCAAACTAGCAAATTTTCTGACAGAGATACTAATTTTTTTATTAGAAATAACAATTTTTCCTTATGACAACAACTTTTCTGTCAGAAGTAGCATGTTTTCCTTAATACTACCAAATTGTCTCAATGATGTAACAACATTCTTCCTTGATAATAACAACCTTTTACTTAACACTAACCGATTTTCTCAAGGAAGCATCAACTTTTCGTTTTCTTAATACTAACATCATTTTACTTAAAACATTCAAAATTTCTTTTCGAAATAACATTTTTCATCAGTGATAACACGTTTTCTGTTCGAACTATTAAGTTTTCTGTTAAAGATACAAAATCTTTCTTAGAAGAAACAATTTTTTGATCGTGATATCACACACACACATAAACACAAACACACAAACACACACACACACAAACACACATACACGAACACAAAACACACACACACGCAAGCACACACACACACAAACATACACACGCACACACACACACAAACACAAACACACACACACACACACACACGCACACACACATAAACACAAAAATACGCACAAACACACACAAACAAACAAACACACATACACACACATACAAAACAAACACATACACACAAACGCACACACGCACACGAACACAAACACACACACACAACAAAAAACAAAAACACACACAAACACAAACACACACACATACACAAACACACACACACACACACACACGAACACAAAACACACACACATACACGTACACACAAAAACAACACACACACACACAAAAACAACACACACACACATATACACAAACACACACACACACACACGAACACAAAACACACGTAAATACTCAAACAAATACACTAACATACACACAAATACACAAACAGACACAATAACACTTACAAACGCAAACACCCACTCTCACACACAAACACACACATACACACACACACACACACACACACACACATACATAAACACACACACAAACATATATATATATACACACATACACACACACACACACACACACACATACATATATATATATATATATATATATATATATATACACAAACAAACAGACACACACGAACACAAACAAAAAAAAACGCCAACAAAGACATACACAAAAAAACAGTGACACAGAAAAACAAACACAAAAACACCCACATACAAAGAAAAACACTCCAAAAAAAACACACAAAAAAACAAAAACACAATAAAACAAACACACCCTCTAACACACACAATCACGCACACAAACCCCCAACCACGCCCACACACTCACACACCCACTCCCACACCCCCACCCGCACCCCCTCATACCCACACTCATCCTCACCCTCTTACGTTCACACACTCATACACGCACACGCACTCCTACACTCACATATTCTCACACACATACACACACCCACATCCACTCACACACACGCTCGCACACCCTAACACACTCACTCCTACACACACACACCCACACACAAGCGCATACATACACTGACAAACACACACACATACACACGCACACACACACACACATGAACACAAAAATACACACACACAAAAACACACATGAACACAAAAAAACACAAACACACATACAAAAACAAACACACGCACACACACAAACAAACACATACACACACGCACACACAAACTACAAACACACACACACACAAACACACACAAAAAACACCCACAAACACACAAAACACAGACACAAAAAACAAACACACATACACACACACAAAGACACACACACACACACAAAAGCACACACACACGAGTGCTTATGATAACCTAATTTAGATGAACCTAAGTTAGACATAGAAAAACCTAACTTTGACAGAAAACTTGCTAACAGAATGTAACAGTGACAAGGTAAACCGCTAAAAAAATACTCCAAGTCTTACATTTCAAGGAAAAGTTTCTGAATGAACTTGAAACATCAACTGAAATGTAACACTAACATGGTAAATCACTACAAAAATAATCCAAGTCTTACATATCAATGAAAAAAATCCTGAAATGAACTTTGAAAAATCAAGTGAATGTAGCAGTGACAAGACATAACGCTAAGAAAATATTCCAAGTGTTACATTTCAATTAAAAAAGTTCCAAAATGAACTTTGAAACATCGAGAGAGTGTAACAGTGACAAGGTAAGACACTAAAAAATATTCCAAGTCTTACATTTAAACGAAAATTCTGAAATGAAGTTTGAAACATCTACACAATGTAACGGTGACATGACACAACGCTAAGAAAATATTCCAAGTGCTACATTTCAATGAAAAAATTCCAAAATGAACTTTGAATAATCATGAGAGTGTAACAGTGACATGGTAAACCACTACAATAATATTCCAAGTTTTACATTTCAAGGAAACAATTCCAAAATGAACTTTGAAAAGATTGCAGCAGGGGCAAGGTAAACTAACTTAAAAATATTCCATGTCTGACATTTCAATGAAAAATTGCAAGTGAACACTGAAACTTCAAGATAGTGTAACAGTGACGTTGTAAATCAGTACAAAACTATTCTAGGTCTTACAGTTCAAAAAAAAATTCCAATGGTGTGGTGTGTGTATGTTTGTGTGTATGTGCGTGTGTTTGTGTGTGTGTATGTTTGTGTGTATTTTTTGTGTGTGTACGTTTGCGCTTTTGTGTGTGTGTGTGTGTTTTTGTTTGTGTGTGTGTTTCTTTTGTGTCTTTGTTTTGTGTTAATGTTTGTTTTTTTTTGTTTGTGTGTGTTTCTATTTTTGTGTGTTTTTGTGTGTGTTTTTGTGTTTGTGTGGGTTTTTGTGTTTGTGTGTGTTTTTGTGTGTGTGTGTGTGTGTATTTTGTGTTCATGTGTGTTTTGTGTGTGTGTGTGTGTATTTTTGTGTCTGTGGGTGTGTGTCTTTTTTGTGTCTGTGTTTTGTATTCATGTGTGTTCTTTGTTTGTGTCTGTGTGTTTTTTTGTGTTTGTGTTCGTGTGTGTGCTTGTGTGTGCTTGCGTTTGTTTGTGTTTATGTGTGTGTGAGTGTATATATTTTTGTGTGTGTGTGTATTTTTGTGTTCGTGTGTGTTTTTTGTGTGTGTGTGTGTGTGAGTGTGTGTGTTTGGTGTTCGTGTGTCTGTGTGTGTGTGTTTGTGTTTATTGTTCGTGTGTCTGTGTTTTTTGTGTTCGTGTGTGTTTGTGTGGGTGTGTATTTTTGTGTCTGTGGGTGTGTGTCTTTTTTGTGTCTGTGTTTTGTATTCATGTGTGTTCTTTGTTTGTGTCTGTGTGTTTTTTTGTGTTTGTGTTCGTGTGTGTGCTTGTGTGTGCGTTTGTTTGTGTTTATGTGTGTGTGCGTGTATATATTTTTGTGTGTGTGTGTATTTTTTTGTTCATGTAGGTTTTTTGTGGTTGTGTGTGTGTGAGTGTGTGTGTTTGGTGTTCGTGTGTCTGTGTGTGTGTGTTTGTGTTTTTGTTCGTGTGTCTGTTTTTTTTGTTTTCGTGTGCGTGTGTGTGTTTTCTTTGTGTGTGTGTTGGTGTGTGTGTTTGCTTGTGTTTTGGTGTTTATTTGTTTTTTTTGCGTTTTTTTGTTTTTGTGTGTGTGTATGTGTGTGTATGTGTCTTTTTTTGCGTGTTAGTGTGTGTGTGTGTGTGGGCGTGTGTGTGTGTGTTTTGTGTGTTTGTGTGCGTGTGTATGTGTGTTTGTGTGTGTGCGTGCGTGTGATATCACGATCAAAAAATTGTTTCTTCTACGACAAATTTTGTATCTTTGACAGAAAACTTGCTAGTTTGAACAGAAAATGCGTTTCCACTGATGAAAAATGTTATTTCTAAGAGAAAATTGAGTGTTTTATGTAAAACGATGTTAGTATTAAGAAAAAAAAAGTTGATGCTACCTTGAGAAAATCGGTTAGTGTTAAGTAAAAGTTTGTTAGTATTAAGGAAGAATGTTGTTACATCGATGAGACGATTTGTTAGTATTAAGGAAAACATGCTACTTCTGACAGAAAAGTTGTTGTCATAACAAAAAATTGTTAATTCTAAGAAAAAATTTTGGTATCTCTGTCAGGAAACTTGCTAGTTCAAACAGAAAACGTGTTATCACTGATGAAAAAAGTTACTTCTAAGAGAAATTTGAGTGTGTTAAGTAGAAGTATGTTAGTTTTTAGGAAGAATGTTGTTACTTTGATGGAACATTTTGTTAGTATTTAGGAAAACATAATACTTCTGACAGAAAAGTTGTTGTCATAACGATAATTGTTACTTCTAAGAGAAAAAATTTGCTATCTCTGTCAGAAAACTTGCTAGTTCGAACAGAAAAAGTGGTATCACTGATGAAAAAAGTTACTTCTAAGAAAAATTTGAGTATGTTAAATACAAGTATGTTAGTGATAAGGAAAAAGTCTATACTTCGAAGGGAAAATTTGCTAGTGTTAAGGAAAACTTGCTACTTCTGGCAGAAGCTTGTTATCATAAGGATACATGTTATTTCTAAGAAAAATTGTGTGCTTTTGACAGAAAGATTGTTACTTCTAGCAGATAAGTTGTCATCATAATGAAAAATGCTATTTCTAAGAAAGTGTCTGTGGGTAATTGTATGTTTCAAATGTTAGAAGACTCTTACAATGTTGATGATCTGTGTCATAGCGGTTGTAGAACGTTAATATTGCCTATTGTTGAGAAACATTAAACCCTAGAATGCTTGGTGTTCCTGGAAAAAATCATATTTTCTAACGACCTTAAAAGCATCAAGCGAGAAACGATTGTGTCTTATCGCTATGAAATATCAAAGCCCAGAAAGGCATTGTATTCCAGGAAAAATCATAAGGTACTTATCTTGATAATAGAGACAACACTAGAACTCCGGACGAAGTAATACAAATCACGGATAATCCCAGATATAAGAACCACCGTAGATATCAAGAGCAAAGTGTAGAAATCAAGGTCAACCTGTAAATTCATTACCAAGACAAAAAAGGCTCGAGAAGTGTTGTAAATATTGTGTGGTGGTAATTGAATTGGAGTAACATGTTCTCGCACTTAAATATTGAGGCCCCGCAGTTCCATTAAAAAAACGAAAAGAAAAAAAAGCGGCTGTTTAATGGAATTGTTTAGCTTATTTCGAGGTGAAATAGGTTGAAAATGTCCTAGGGGGTGACGGTTGGTGTCATTTGGAGGGCTGGTGCTGGTTTGAAAACTGTGTCGTTACACCATTTCGCTCTGGACCATAAGTATACTTTTTATCGGTTTGGACATCTACTCTTCTCGCAGAGGATGGTCTGACGTAAGAGGGTTACTCTAGAAATTCAGCGATTATTTCCCTATTATTACTACCTTTAAATTATCTCGAGCGAGACTGTTTTTAGCCTCTTTTATCGCCTAGCCGAAGCCTGGATTCCGTCCCAGAGTACTTATAGTGTGGTACTGTGGGCTGAATTGCTTGCGAAAACCCGAATGAATGAGTTGAAAATAACATTTTCAACGAGAAATGTCTGAAAAGTGTTTTTTTTTTGGGGGGGGGGGTGATGATAGTGGTGTGTCACAGGGGCAGTAATAGTGTAACATTGTGAGGTGAAATGCTTAGAGTATCAAACACTAGCAAAGAAAGGGGGGCTTCTCTGTTTTCAAAAGGGGGGGGGGGTCATTTGGAGAGCTGGTGCTAGTGAGAAAACAGTGTCGTAGCACCATCCCGCTCTGGACCATAAGTATAATTTTTTATCGGTTTAGACATCTGCCCTTTTCGCATGAAGGTCTTCCAAGCTCTTCCATTAGGTATTTTTGCTTATGATATACATCGCCGTTAATAAGCAAGACGCATGCGTATGTGGCATGCTGGAGTTCCATGGGGTCCTGTTAGTCTTGTTTGTGAGATACACTTGCATCGTTCATATTAGACCTAATCATGGGAAATCCAGGGGGTCTTCCAGAAAAAAAATGTATCATTGACTGGAATTTTGCCATTGCACGAATTTTGGTAGCTGAGCGCTAGAAATAGGGATGCTCTGATTTTAGAGGGTTGCCGTTGAAATTATATAATAGCTTCCCTATTATTAGGCTACTACCTCTAAATAATCTCAAGCGAGACGGTTTTTAGCCTCTTTTATCGCCTAGCCGAAGCCCGGAGTCCGTCCCAGGAATGATCCGATATAGACCAAACTCCCCCATTGCGCGGAGGATGGCTGGATTCCGTCCCCCAAAAAGAGTAGACACAGACCAACCTCCCCCACAGCGTACGGGGTGGATTGCAACAAGAAATTCTCGAAATAGAACTTCCCCTCCTTTGCGTGTTTCGATATTTTAGTGAAAAATATAACCTGGGCTAAGAGAAACCTTTCAGGGGGAACTGGACACTTCTTCGGAGGCGACCAGGGGGCAGGTCGGTACCTTAGTGGAGGGGGGGGGGCAGGATAACCATAAATGTACGCCTGAAGATTAGCGCTTTGCGTAACGATAAAAAATACAAGAGTGTTGAGTTGGTGACGGAGAAAACGGTTCCCCTCCCCTGGAGTCCTCTCCCTTTGTCTTTCCTTAAATTTCGCATGTTATTCTTTATTATTTTAAAGCAATAACGTCTAAAAACTACATCTATTATCAATGCGCCCTCTGAAAATAAAAGGC
Source organism: Artemia sp. Qi Xiang Cuo (assembly GCF_049724085.1). Lineage (NCBI taxonomy): Eukaryota > Metazoa > Arthropoda > Branchiopoda > Anostraca > Artemiidae > Artemia > Artemia sp. Qi Xiang Cuo. The sequence goes on along the minus strand of NC_142807.1, from coordinate 61,608,029 downwards.
TACTAGGCAGGAGCTGGAACCTATTGTTAGGATAATGTGACATATCCATTAATTTACCTTAATGAAAAAGGGGTATTTCATTAAAAGCTCTAAATATTTCTTAAATTTGCATCTAATGTCACTTCCTCCCTTCTTATCCTCCCGAGTTTCAGGCTAGAAGTCTCGGTTTTCTATAATACACGGTTCTTTTTGTGTATATTATGATCCCCTCCCTCATTTTTTTGCAGAAAAATTTTGCCCTGGGGGTGTGTCGGGCTGGGAAAAACCGATGGGGGGGATTGGACACTTCCTCCGAGGCGAGCAGCGAGCAGGTCGGTACCTTAAAGGAGGGAAGCAGGATAACCATAAATGTACGCTTGAAAATTACCGCTTTGCGTTACGATAAAAAATTTAAACAGTGTTGAGCTGGTGACGGAGAAAACGATTCCCCTCCCCTGGAGTCCTCTCCCTTCATCTTCCCTTAAATAGGTATGTTATTCTTTATCCTTTTAAAGCTGCAATAACGCCTAAAAACTACATCTATTATCAATGCATCTTCTGAAAATGAAGGCTACTAGGTGTGAGCTGGAAGCTAATGTTAGGATAATGTGAAATATCCATCAATTAATCTTAATGAAAAAGGGGTACATCCTTAAAAGCTCTTAATATGGTTTAAATTGTATGTAATATCCCCCTCCCCTACAACCCCCCCCCCCCGGAGTGTTGCAGGCTAGAAGCCCCCAGTTTCCTATAATAGATGGTCCTTTTTTTGCGTATATGATAATATGACATTTTCATCTTTTATTTTTTGTCGTGTGTTTTAGCTGTCTTTTTTATGTTTGTTGCTTGTACTATTTGTTTTTATTTTTATTATCTGTGTTTTTAAGATGTATTGTTTGGGACGAGTAAGACACGCATTTCTCTTTATTAATATTTTAAAGCAAATACCCCCCGGAGTGAATCAAATTTGGCAGTAAACATGCCGTTCTAACGACTGTAAAAAAATGGGGAATCTCAGATGTCTTGCAATAGTTTATTTTTAGAATATGGTTTCAGATACACAATATGACAAAGGTTTCATGGACGAGTTGCTTGGAGTTCTATACCACTGGAAGGGAATGACCTTTCGAGTCCGGGCGGGGTCATTAGCTCTAGAAAAAAATGAATGGTGTTTTAAGCGAAAAATTAAACGCCAAAAAGAAAGGCTTTTGGGCAAAAAATGTCAAAATGGTATTATCTGGCAATGAGGGATGCGCAATCAGTGTGTACCACCATTAAGCTAATAAACAAGAATGCTTTGGGGGTTTCGGGTGTCGTTAATTAACAAGCGGGTATTCCCCGTGGGTTCCTGTGGTATGGATACGGAAAATTGCATCAAGCATAATAGACCTGTCTGTTTGAAATAGGGTAAGTTATATGACGTCATTTGAGTCCAGAAGGGTGTCATGGAGTCTTGCCAACTGTGTTTCCTTTAATAGAACAGGTGTCTGCACTGTAAAGGTTTGAGGGGTTGGTAGCTCCACTTATCTGGCTCTTTAAAAGGCGAGGGTGTGGTGCGTGGTTTAACATACGCATAAAGCGGGGGTTTTCAATGTGATGTCAGAGGGTACGTGCTAGAAAAAGGGGTGAGGGGTTAGGAGGTTATTATTAAAACTTTTGTATTATATGGACCATATTCCAAGTAATTGAAAAATCTGGGAATTTTACCTAAAATTGTGACACCTGTTCGTGCCAAATCTTGCCTGGGCTGGAATTTCGTCTAAAATTGCGACACCCGGTCACCAAAAGAGGAAATCGCCGTTAAACATTCTTCTTGAACCTATAGAAGAAAGAAGTAGTCCCTAGGGATGTTGTAGAACCTTTTATGGGGTTACTACTGGAGTACCCCAAGGACCTCTCATAGGTCCCCTCCTTTCTTCTGTTATGATAAATAGCCTCGCTAAGGAATTTTCCGACAGATGGAAATTTGTGGATAACCTAACGCTTGGTGAAGCCTGTTACTGAAGCTTAGTAAGCAACCCTAAGAGTATCCTTAATGATATTGCAGATGACGCTGCAGACTTAGACATAAAATTAAATCCTTGTAAATCTATGATAATACCAATATTTTTCCTTAAAATCTAACCCCTTTTCCTCAGACCTATCCCTCCAGATATTTCTGTGCCTTCCTTTAAATTACTTGGGGTTATAACTTCCTCTAATTTAAAGTGGGATATCCACGTTAAAGATATTGTCCATAGAGCTAATACGTCCATTTCTCTCCTTAAGCTCTTAAATAAATTTAAAGTCCCCCCATCTCTGTTTTAAAGGATATATACTTTCTTTGGACGCCCGTACCTTGAATATGCTTGTCCAGTTTGGCATCCTGGCATCTCCCGTGATGAATCGGAAAAAATTGAATCCATTCAAAAATGAGCCCTGAAAATAATTTTTAAAATTACCTAAATTACCATACTCGCTCCTTCTAAAAAAGGCCAAGCTTGAAACTCTTGAGCACAGAAGAAAAACGTTGTGCCTCCGTTTTGCAAAAAATGCAATAATAAGCCTTCGCACGGAAAACATTTTCTCCAAAAGACACTCTCCATCCAGACACTGCCTGCCATGTACTGTTTCTGAACCCGTTCCTATCTTGTCCCCCATCCGCTGCTTAACCTCCAGGTATGAAAAAACCTTTGTCCCCTTCATTACTGATAAAATAAACCGCTAGTTATCTCACTCTTTTTTAGTTTAGTTTTAGTTTTACCTTTTTAACTTTCTAACATTTTGCCGCTTATTTATTTATTTATTTTTTTACTCATGAATGGTTTTGCCTTTCTGATATTGTTGTTGTTGGCACTGCTCAGCCAGTTTTTTTAGTTGTTGTGCTTTTTTATGACTTTTTTTTTTTTTATGACTCCGAAATGCGAATTTGGTCCTTATCTTATCTAAGAGAGTGCAAGTGTATCCAAGCTGTCCAAGAGCATAGAAAGAATTTTTTGAGAATGATATCAAGCTTTATTTTTCAGGTCAACTTCATTTTTAAGGAGGTATAAACTTAAATTAAACGATAATATTTTCTGTCAGAATTAAAAATTGTTGAAAAAAATTCTGCATTATACAAACATCAAGCCAAGCCTATGGATTCTAATAGAAAAAAACGACGAAAAGACATAAAACATTTTTCCCATGAAAAACACTGTCAATTAAAAACGAACAAACATTAATTTAAAAACCTTCTTCCACAAAATAGGTCTTTCAAAGAAAAGTCAAGAACTCTAGTAAGCCAAAAATGAGCAGAAATAAATTCAAATAACCTTCCAGGCTTAAAATTACCACAAATCCCCGTCAGTAAATAAATGAAACTCAACACGAACACAAATTAGAATAAACAACTGAGTCAAACTCAAAAAGAGCAAAGAGTATCATGAGTAGGCCCTTGCCTTCTCAAGACCAGAACATAACCTACACCTCACCAAAAACAAAATAGATTGAAAATTTTTCACTTTTTTTACTTTAATAAATAAAAACAATATTTAAACCATAAAAAATAAATATCAGTATATGTATATAAACTGACAATCCATGATCATTTGTTTTTGTTTTGTTTTTTCAGTAGAGTGCATAATTATGTTCTAGTTTTGAAAAGGCATGGGGTTGTTAGAGCTTTCGTATTGTTCTTTATAAACGCCACCTGCCGGGTGGACCCGGCACTTCTTTATATGGCTTCTATAGTCTATATGGATTCTCACTGTCGCTTATCTTCTACCCACAGACGTGAGCCTCTTCTTTATGTCATGACGTCACCACAGGTTCGGTACAACCACCCTGGAATAAATACGAATTCTTCCTTAAAGTCCTAAACTTTTTAGAACAGGACTCTGGTCAGATCGGAGTAGCTTTGTCACGTTTGATGGTCTAGGTTTTTTGTTTGTCCTCTAGTCATTAAAACTATTGTCTTTACTTGCTCTACTTACTTTAAGCATTATGAAACTTTTATACTTATTTTATACTTAGCTACGCTCCTTTTATAATGTCGTATGTCGTCATAGATATAAAAACAATATATTCACTCTTCGGGGGGTGGGATTATAATTTATACTCTTGAAGTGTACTCATAAATGTGACGTCAATTATATGATTTTTCTTGTCAATTATTTGTTTCTTTTGTAATTGTGCCTGCGTCATAGACACTGAAAACGATACAACCGCTACTGATGCAGATACGACGTACGTATGCTTTTCGGATGTATTCATAAATATGACGTCACTTAAATAAATATTTCTTTTTCCATAATTGAGGTTTTTAACAAATTTTCTCAAACTTCGGACACATATAGATCGTTTTTTTAGGCCAGAAAATATCAGGATTCCAATTTTCTCGAAAAAATATGAAGTTGTTTTCGAGAAAAAAGAAATAAATACATAAATAACTACACAATTATTGCTCGTTTATAAAGATAGTATATATATAATATTTTTTGTCGTTCAGAAAAGAATTTCTGCAATAAGACGGGAGCAATAAAAACTAAAACACTAATAAAATAATGTTAATACAATATATTTTTAAACAGAGATGTAAAAATTGAATTGCAAAGAAGCATTTAGAATTGGGGATAGAGTTGACATTCCTCTTCGGTTGATATCTTGGCTGATTTAATAGCCGCTTCTATGTTAGGGTACATTCCGGGCTGACTGAACTTGGGAGCAAATGGTCTAACGCACACACCGTTGCCAGCAAAGCTTTCTTCACTGAAAAAAAAAAGATCAGTCAAAAACACCGTACGTTAAAATAACATACAACAGCAATTCACGCTGGAGAGTTCTTGTAGACTGAATGATTGACTGAAAAAATGTTTCTTTTTAAATAATACATTCTAACAGTGCTACTGAGGGTTATTGTTTTGGAGTAAAGGTGGCTGAATATTTAAAACTAATCATTTGCTTACAAACTTATCATTTAAAAAAAACTTTTTGACTTTCTAAAAATAAATCCAGACGTACATCTGCTTGTTTTATTTTGTATTTTTTATGCTAAAGTGTGATTTGGCCCACTTGAGTTTGTGATAAAAAATTTTTAGAGATAGAAATCTTATCCTATCTTATGTCTTTGATATCTTGCCAGGAACGTGTATTTTTTTTTTTAATGGGATATTTTTTTTGGTGGAAATAAACCTTATCAGAATACTTAGGAATTGACACTGTGTTTAAGTTTGTAGCTTAGAATAGAAATTTTGGAGCTAAACATAAAGTATGAGCCGATTTACTTTAAGGCATCGAATTTGATATCAGTAATGCTGTGGCCCAGATTTTAAGCCCTGAATTTTTTACAAAATGGATGGTTTTCCTTCGATGATTAAGTCCAGAAAAATTTTTCAAGCATTGTGTGTTGTTGTTGCCTAACACATAAAACAGATGATATTTGTTTTGTAGCCCTTGATGTTAGCCCTGGTATATTACATGTACGTATCTTAACGCAGAAGGCAAATGAAATCTCACCAGTTTCTTGAATGGAAAGCGAAACATCGGAGAAATAAACGTTTGAATAGTTTTATGTTGTTTTATTACGAAGTTTTCGAGCACTCTTCAAAATCTCTTGTACCATTTCCTTAGATATTTCTTCAACTTTAAGGTCTTGTTTTGTAGAGTTCGCTTAGATTACTGAACTTTCTGGATTTACAAATGAAACACTTAACAAGTTGGTTGCAACAAGGTCAAAAACGTCCAAGTCTAGAACGTAGAACTCTTTGTCTAGGACTACAAGTTTTGCTAATCAGAAATCTCTTTTGTTACTAAATTTATCATCCACGTTCCACAGGGGCATTAACAAATTTATGTGCCTGGCTGGACTTCCATGGCTAAAACAAGTGCATGTCTAGACACTAACGTTGAGGCATGGAAGTCTTGCTAGGCCTGCATGTGAACACCCTTCTAGGCGCATATTGACTGGTTTGGTGACGTGACCGTGGGAAACATAGATTACTGTTTTAGCTTGAGAATTTCTATGCTGAATAAACCTTATCTTGACATAACCATTAAAAGCATTTAATAGCAGAGGAGCAGAAAAAGGGAAACTGAGAAATAGATAGATTCAGATAGAGAGAACGAGAAAGAAAAAGGTAAATTAGGTAGAAGAGAGAAATAGAGAGAGAGAGAGAGAGAGAGAGAGAGAGAGAGAGAGAGAGAGAGAGAGAGAGAGAGAGAGAGAGAGAGAGAGAGAGAGAGAGATACATAATTCAATATCAACAAAGCGGTCTACTTTACATTATTCTTAATGTCCTGGAAACAAAAAACGATATCCTAAAATTAGAAAATTTCACATTTTCATTTCTTCTTGTATAAAGTGGATAAACAAGCCCATTCTACTTTTTGTTGTTTTTTTGTTTTTTTTTTACGTTGTAACTTCATTAAATTTAGGTTTGTGAGTTCCCTTACTGTATTCCCGGTTTTATTTACAATTACATTAAAAAAAAAAACACCAATTCTTATCATTTTACACCAATTTTTTCCTCATGATCTACTTTTTGGATTAATATCCAAAAAATATTTTCTAATATTTTTAAAATTTAATGAACTTAATAAATTTTAAAAATATCAAATTTGAAATTTAATACAATTTGATAAATTTTTCACTCAAACTTTTACTCTTAAAAGCAAAACATGTTGACAGAAATTGAACAACTGAACTCATCCAACTTAAGGTTTCAGCAATGCCATCAGTGTACAATGGACCTAATTTTATTTTACTAGGTAAGCTTTATACCATTTCAACCTTTTATTTGAAAAGAGTGATTCTGTAAATTTGCCCAAAACATTTTACTCGTTCTTAGGCTAAATGTCCTACTTACTCGAACACGATCCATGGAGTTGTTCCAGAAACAATTAGTGATCTGACATTTCCCAAAAGAACTGTGTATGCGTCTCCTAGTAAAAATTGTTCCTTTCCTTGGTACCAGCCTTTTCCATACAAGTTCATGGAGCTAACTTTCCAGTCTACTAAGGAGCCGGCATATCTTGTAGATGAGATCTGAAAAATAATTTGGACGTATAAGGAAAAAATAAATTGACTTCTTTTAAGCATTAAATAGCGTCGTATTTCTCAAATGACCTCCGTAGTTTTTGAGTATTTTAGTTCAAAGATAACTCCATGACTCCAAAAATTCTTAAATAACGTCCTGAAAGACAGAAAATTTTTACTTACTCTTTTGTTAAGCATGTAAAGTTCGATTGCACAAAGTTAAATATACTAAATTTACAAATAATGATCACAGCTTTTAGCTTGTTTCTTACAAGATATAAAGAAGACGAGAATATTAATCTTAAGATTTACAGTTTATTTTCTTAAAATTTGTTGCATAATTATCACTCTAAACTTGGTAGATGGAGAGTTAGGATTAGTGTATGAAACTTGGGAAACCTACAGCTATGAAAAACTTCAATAGAAGCAGTAGAATGATTCCCTGGGCGACCCACAGGCTCATTGAATTTCCAAAAAAAAAAATTGAAATATTCTCAAAATGCTTACTTTCTACTTTTTCCTTTTGATAAAAATATTAAATTCGACACCAAAAAGTCAAATCTAGTATGTTTAAGAATAGTATTTACGCCTTTCAACTTGTTTCTTGTTGGAATTTGACAACAAGTTTATTTCGCAAGATTTAATTTCCATTTTAAATAAAGCAAATGGGGAGTTGGCACAAGTTTGTAAGACTCTGGTAGCTTGGAGCTTGGAAGAATCTTTATTCATAGCGGAAGTCTACGCAAGAAAGAGAGTCTTGATATTTTTTATCAGTGAAAATTTGTGGCGTTACCCAGTGATTTTATAACCTCAGGTTAAAAAACCCAACAAAAATCATTGTTTTTTTTTTATTTGATCGGTTGCCTTGTCCCCTTTATAAATGTCACTGTAAATATTATAGTTTTAAAAGATTGTGAATAGACTGCTCTCATTTTTCCCTTGCTGGAATTTTCCCGTTAAAATAGCTTATGAGGATAGGAAGAATCTATTCATGTGTAGGTAACCTGTAACCTCAGAAATAAAAGCAGGAGTGTCCAACCGCTGATTTGTATTGCTGGAAGAAATATATGAATTTATGAATCTGAATTCTTTCCTTAGAGTTACTAAGGATACATTTCTTTGGGATATATCTAATGAGGCTTTTATAAAACGGTATTAAAAAAGAATGAAACAAAAATCCTGTAAATGTCTTCAAATTTCGTATTGCTGCTAACAATGTTTCTGAAATTTTGCTTTTGAAGAAACATGTTTATAGATAAAATACAACTCACAAATATGTGCTGTTATTAAATGTAGTGAATTCTACTACTTTGCTACTACTTATATCTATACTACTTATATCCATAGCAATCCTCCAAAACGTGTGATACAAGTAAGAAAAATAGATAAACCCACTAAATGTGGAAAGGGTACCAGAATCAAATTTGCTGTGGAAATTTTTAACAGCAGAGGTCATTCATCGTGAAACTTGTTGTTCTTCCAAAATAAGATTATAATGAAGGTAGTTAACATCAACGATAAAGGGGCAGGTTTTTGAAAATGACTGAGTCGATACTGACGATGGGAGGTCAAACGGGGAGCCCAGAATAGCTAAAAAGATAATTTCTTAAACCACATTGGCCTGACATCACATAAAGAAATAAAAACGAGCAAAAATAGTTTTTTTTTTTATAGGCCAAATGAAAGTACTGAAAAAACACAACAAAGTGAATATTTCATATTTTTGGATTTTGTGCAAATCGCGGATATTGGCGAATAACTCGCTTTTATGGTTGTTAGGTATTTGGTTTTAATTATTTTAATTTTTGGCTTTTATTGAATTTTATTCATCTTTTAAGTTTTTGGTTTTTTCTTTGGTTTTTTGGTTCTTTTCACATTGACGTTCCGCGTTTGTTTTTGTTTTTCGGCACTTTCCTTGGATACATTATTTCGTTTCGCGCTGAAAAAGAGAGGTGTTTGCCCTCTCGAAATATTCGCTTTGTTGTGTTTTTTCTGTACTTTCATTTGGCCTATAAAAAAACCCATTTTTGCTCGTTTTTATTTCTTCAGAATAGCTAAATATTGTTAACATCTGTTTATCATCGTCCAACTTATCATGGGCACTCCAAGGGAAGGATAGCCCTTAAAGACATTCGAAAAAATTATCAAAAGGGGAAAGAAGATTTTAACTACTTATAAAAACAAGACTTCTGGTAGTTTATTTAACTAGTTATGGAATATTTTCTTGTATGAAATCTATAAGGATTTAGAAAGCTGAAGGACAGTAAGATAATATAAGAAGTGTAGTTAACATAATTTACGGAAACCTGTGTCATTTTTATTACAAATTTTTCTGCCGCAATGCTGCAAAGAGGTTTGGCCTTCTCATAATAAATTATACTTTCATTATTTTTGCTAGTTGAACTTGAACATTTTCGTAGAATTGATCAGTAGAAAAAAAATTGTACCAGAGAGGTTCGAATTCATCTCGCTGGCTGTTTGGTCTGAGGATATGATGACCCCCCACAGCCCCTGGAAAAAGGTTCTGATGGAGGGAGTTTCCACGGAGAGTATTTTATGTGGGGAGGGAATTTTCGGGGAGGGGAAATTATTCCAAGGGAAATTTCACAATAGGGAATTTGCTAGAATTCCTATACGATTTTTTTCTTATTTGTCTGATTCTCCTTTTGCCAAATCAATATTACATGTGGAGATGTTAAGGGGAATTTGTTAAGGGTAATTTTCTGCGAGAGCAACGTTCTACTAAGGGAAGGGGGATCAGTATGTTCCCTGCTGCTGTGAATTGTTAGCAGTAGTAGCACTACTACTTTATTGTCCTGAACAGCACATATAGTTTGAAAACGATAAAAGTATTCCTGCTCTGGTAATTTTACTTACCTCATCAACTAAAAAGGTGCTTCCGCTACAGACATTGTCCCCATAAACAAAATGAACAGCATTTCCCAAAATTGAATCTGTGTTGAAGTTCCGGTTTGAATAAAGTAGCCACCTGGAAAAATGGAAAATTGGATATTCATTACAAGTTAAAATTTACCTTTTTTCACTATACACATTTAACTATCTAAAAATAAAAATACCAACTAAACCAAAACGGTGTAAAACGGTCTATAAATAAAAATACCAAGTAAACCAAAACGGTGCATGCGCAATTACACAGGTCCACGACATCAAACTACCTTTTTGTGAATTAGATAAAAAATTTAAGTTTTTTCAACTGAAAGTAAGGAGCAACATTAAAACTTAAAAACGAACAAAAATTATTAATTATATGTGGGGTTCGCCCCCTCGACATAACATCACTCTATCGTTTTTTAAATAATACTGAGAAAACGGGCACCCCCTTTCATGGAAAATTTTCTTCCCCCATGAACAAATCCTCCGTAGAAAGAACCTCCCACGTCACACCCTCCCCCGAACCCACCCGCCCCTCCCCCTCCCCCCAGAAAAAAAAACCCTGAAAACGTCTGTACACTTCCTAATAAGTTGGAATGGTCGATACCGCTTTCTTAAGAGAAGATTATCAAATTCCTCCTATCGAGGCTCATCAAGTCATGGTAACATTAACTGTGGTAAATGTTAATGGTAAAAGTTTTAATGATAACATGTTCGAATTTTCATCTAGAGATTGCAAGAGTGTTCCTTCAGATAAACAAGTCTAAAAATTATAAAGATTCAAATTCTAAACAAGATATAATACTTTAAATATCACTGCATTTCACTAATATTTTTACATTTCACTTTTTCCCAGTCTTTTTAGGGGTAGGGCAGTTTTATTTTAGTTTTATTGCTATAACCATTGTACCTCAAGAACAGTAATGAGAAAAATGATGGGACATTCGCTATAAGTCTCATTTTAGTCTTCAGAAAAACAACGCACAAAAAATAATTTTACCTCCCCCGAAAAATCAATTTTTTCTATTTAAACTCCTTAACGCACAGGTGAGATGAAATCTAGTCACTTCGATTAGAATTATAGTGTCCCAACAGTATGTGAATTCACACTTTAGTATTACTCCTATTCTTGTTCTAAAGCAGGAATAGTCAATCCATGGTCCATGGACTAGATGTAGCCAGCCTTGGATGTTTTCCCGGACCGCCATATCACTTATATTTTTATAAGATACAGCAGCTAAAGTAACGGAAACTTAATGTATAAGAAAAAGTACATTATTATTGCATCCACATCAAGGCTGTATCCAGAAGAGGGCTAGGGGGGGGGGGGGTATTAAACCCCCTCCCCTGAAATTTTGTCTGGCTCGTTAAAAATGTAACAAAAATGAATATAAACAAAGTTGTGATGCGTTTTTTAAAGTTTTTTCGGTACTTATATATTATAGCACCTATGTTAAGTTCTTCATCCATTGACGCACTGTAGACCCGGTTTCTTCGTTAGTTTCTTTCAGCTTAGCGGGAGACAAACAAAGACATGTGACAGAATAGATGGGAAATATATAATTTGGGCTATATATTTGCACATAAGGGGGGGGGATAAAATATTTGGACAAAGTGAAGTTAAAAAACAATTCTTACTCCAGTACTTATATGTCATAGTGCCTATGTTAAGTTCTTCATCTAACTAGAACCTGTTTCTACAGGTTCTAAATGAAATATCAAAAAACATAATGAAAATATAATACTTTAGAAGCAAATTTGGCTCATATATTTATACACAGGGCCGGTGGGGGGGGAAGTATAGTGGGCCTGTATGAAAAATGTGTTAGGTACAATTGTTCTGCATATTATGAAGGAAGAATTGTTTTATAACTTCAAACTGTCCAAATACTTCACCCCCATCCCCCCTCCTAATGTGCAAATATATCGAAGATGGGCGTAATCTTCGAGCTACATATGTAGCTCGCAAAGCTTTGCAAAGCTTTTCTGCGGGTGCCCCTGCGGACGAGCAATCGGTACATGTCTAGGAGGTTTAATATAGCTGACCCAGAGGATGCTATAGGAGCGCAAATCCGACGTTTTAATTTGTATATTTGCAGCCACCCGTGTGCTGAATTGCTACGACAGCAATGGACTGTCAAGTTTTGTCTTGTTGACTTTATATGGCTTTTTATATTTTGAGTTATTTATTTTGAAGTGGGGTTTAAATATACTTTTGAAACATTGATACATTTTTGAAGTGTCTGAATAAAAAAAGATATCCCATATTTCACAAAAGAGACATTTCCAGACTAAGGAATCTGGCATAAAACGTTGGAGGCGCTTTTGGTTCATAAACCAGCGAATCTTATTTTTCGTAAATGAAATTGATCAAACACATAGCACAACATAGCACAACAGGACGATAACCTGCAGCACTAAATTACGGTGTACAATTGCCCAGATTTCCATCTTTCTGACACACATATCGATATATAGTGTGAGTAAATAATTAATAAAAATAGTTCTGGATGGTAAAGCTGAGAATACAATCGTCGGTAAAAAAAAAACGGCATCTTAGTTTCGAAATTATTATCTCCAAGAAAATAAAACTGTGTTCAGGGTCGTCAATTTGGAAAAAAATGTATGGGGTGGAACCAAGGCCGTAAACAGGGCAATTTGGGGGATTTGAATCCCTTCCGCCACCCTGAAATGTTCGTGTGACTCGTGAAAATGTAACAAAAATGAATATGAAAATGATTTGATGCGTTTTTAAAGTTCTTTTTTGCAAAACCTCCCTTAATCCTGGATACGGCCCTGGGTGGGGGGTCATTTTTTTAAAAATAAAAAGGCCCAAAAAATTTATTTTCTAAAATATGCGGGGTAAATATCCCGATTCCAAATAAAAATGCAAAAAAGGGGTGTTTCATATTCTTCGTAGGAGGGGGAGTTTAGCTTCATGAATTTTTCCTCCTCAGTAGTTTGAGAAACTAAAGTAGTATACGTGGTTTTCCTTGTCCACCAGCGATATCTAAAGTAATAGCTAATATTAAAATAAATAACAAAGAGTACTTACAGGCCACTGACCACACACGCCGTGGTTGTTCTCTTGTCAAAATTCAAATCTGCTAAATCTGGAATGTAACCACTAATAGAAATAGTGGATTCTGATGCATTTGCATAGTTATCAATTAAAAAAAGTTGTTGATTTACAGCCAAAGAGGTCCCGACACAGAGTAACAATGCAACCCCAAATTGAAGCATTGTGGCTTAAGAAATTTTCTTTAGTTAAGTGCGAAACAAAACATGTAAATTATTTATTATATAGGCTTATCATGTGTTTGCTTAAGAATTCCTGAAATTAAGAAAAACTACGAGATGATCTTGCATAACAACTAACTTGTTTTGGAATAAAGATCAATGTACCAGATAATTCTTAGTAATATCTTCACTTAAAAAATTCATGGCAATATATTGTTTACCGCGGCTGTTAAAGATGAAAAAAAGAGCAAAGAGGCTCAAGCACAGTTTAATATTGCAACCTCAAATTAAAACATAGTGCGTTGTAAGAGGTTTTTTTTTAGTTAAATGTGGAACAAAACATACAACTCTGGAGTAAATATTTGCTGATCTTGTGAAGTCACAAGAAAACAAGAGATGGTCCGCAATTGTTTTCTTAGTAATATTTTCAGTCTAACAATTCATGACTTTATATTTACTAAAGTTATCAATGAGGCAAAAATTAGCCAAAGAGGTTGGAACAAAGACATATAATGCAAATCAAAATTATCGATTTTAGTAACAATAGAAATCACTTATATGTATGCTAAAAATAATATAGTATATTTATACAATTGAATTTAATTAAACAAATTTGAAAAAAAGAAGGAGAAAATTGTCCGCATGTTGTAGGGCCTGACCGAACAACATGCTGAAAATTTACTTTCGGAAACCATCCCGTCCCCATCAATCCGCCAAAAAGAATTTGAATTTTATTAACACCAAAATGTGCGTAACAGACGAGAGTGAAAAATACTCAGCAATTTTATCAAGTCTTTTACAAGGCATGCTCACTTGGAACCCCTCTTTTCGAAACTGAGGTAACAGCTTTAAAGAACTTTAAGACACAGCCGATGTACATAAGCATATTTGAAACAGTGGTTATAAGTTTTGGGTAGGAGCTGGATATTAAATATTGGGTGTTTATAACTTACACCCTCATGCTTAGTCAAGGCCATATCCAATACCTTTGTTCGGGGAAGGGGTATTTTGGTTGTGCATGGGGTGTACATATTTTTTAAACATCAAAAGTGTTTTCATATTCATTTGTGTTATATTTTACGGGTTGGGCAAAAATTTCGGTGGGGGTGGGGTGTTCAAACCCAGCAGCCCCTTCCCCCTGGATATGGTATTGCACTCAGTAAAATAAAAGATCAGCTACTTTAAAACCTTTCCACCGAAGCAAAAGGTCTGAGAGGATCTAGTTTGTCGGTAAAACTAGTAGGTGGGTTTCGGTAACTGGGTCGGGTCACTTTGGACCTAAAATCGGAGCACGAGCTTGCTAACTTTGGCACTTTGAAAACTTAAAGGTAACGAAAAAATGGGAAACTAATGGCCCATTTCGGCGAACAGGAAACTCCAAAAATTAAATTAGATGACATAATCCATTAGTGAGCCTTTAGTGAGCCATTGGTGTCTAATGGCTCCCAGGCCATTAGACACTAAAACCATTACGTTAGACAAATATAAGTCAATAGTTTATATAGAAGAAAATATAGTACAAGCCTTCATTGATGTATTGCATCCACCCCTCACACCTCTCAGGAGTCAAACATGTAAAGTTACAAATAAAACATGTTTTAGCTAGAAATTATCGGTGACTTTTCTGCCTTATAAACAGGAAGATGTTATCAGGTTTTCTATTCTATTTATAGGTTGTCAAAGGGTGCTGGAATTTATCCTGACTTTTATCCTGACTTTAGATGCCTTAGGGTCTCAAAATTAGCCGGTTCTTAACCCAAGTTTACATCCAAAGGAGCCCAAACCTGGTTTATAAAAACCCGACTCTATTGTGAACCGGTACAGTGAAGTATAGACAGGGCTGCCACCCCTAGTGATTTGTGACTATTTCAAGTGATTTTTTTTTGGTCTAGGGATTTTTTTTGGCTAGTGAATTTTAATGATTATACTTCTAGAAGTAGTGATTTTTCCTAAATCTAGTGATCTCTTATCATATAACAAAAATTTCAACTGAAAGTAAGGAGCAGCATTAAAACTTAAAACGAACAGAAATTATTACGTAGGATGAGAGGGTTTGTCCCCTGCTTAACATTATGCTCTTCACGCTAAAGTCTCATGGTGCTTTTATAAAAGCTTCTTATTGTTCCAATTAAACCACCCCTTGTTTCAGGAGTCATTTTTAAAAGACCGGGACAAAAAGTCAAATTTTAGCGTGAAGAGTGAGGTATTAAGAAGGGGGCAAAGCTTCTCATATATTTAATAATTTTTGTTTGTTTTAAGTTGTGATTGTTTTTTAAATAATGTCAGGAAATCTTGCCCCCCCCTCCATGGAAAGATCCTCTAGAAAATTCAATCCCGGTGAATATTTACCATAATTCTGGCAAAGTCCCCCAGTGTAAAATTTCCCCTAAAAATTTCACTCTCCCCCTGGAAACTTCCTCCCCGTGGAAAATCATCCGATCAGAAAACTCACCCTGTCCCTAACCGAAAAATGTGTACATACTTCCCAATAACAAATACTATATCCCACGTAAACAATGGCCAAATTCATAACTAAAGACCTTTCCCAACTGGATGTGGTGTTCGTGTTATCTCCAAAGACACAGATATTGAACCCTTCAAATATGCTGAACAATATGGCCATTTCAAAGTTTTGGTTGAATGACGTAGGTAAACAAAAAAAGGCGGCGCGGGAAGGGGGTTAGATACCCTCCAATCTTTTTGGTCACTTTAAAAGGGCAATAGAAAATTTAAATTCTGTTGGAATGAGCCCTCTCCAGATATTATACGACTATTGATTTGGCACGATCACCCCAAAGAAAAAAAATATATAAACTCGTATCCGTGATCTTTCTTTTGGCAAAAAATGCAGAATTCCACATTTTTGAAAATAGGTGCTTGACACATCTATGTTAGGATTTTCTGACACGCTTAGTTTGATGTTGTGATTTCCATGAATTTTCTCATGCTCTTAGCCTTTGAGGGGTTAAATTAAACATAACAATAAGTAGAACAACAGGGAAATTTTATATACAAGACAGCGGAACGCAACTTTAAATGAATATTTTGACCCTATATCCAAGGGCCGTCCTCAGCAAAACAAACGAAGAAAAAAACAATGTAAAAGAAACTCGTATTAAATTCGATCATTAAAAAAAGAAAAAAGTTTTTTAAAATTTCAAAAAAGCTCTAGCATCATTACTTCAAAGAAGTTCAACTAGGACTGGTATACCAACCGAAGTGGAAAAAGACAATTCATTCAAATATATAAGATGAGATATGAGATATACATTTATTAAAAAAGAAAACAAACACTATTCGCCTTTCGCCTGCTAAAAAAGGCAATAAGCTTGAAAGGGCAAGCGAGGTTATCACTCGCTTGGAATAAAGGGAAAAAAGGAATAAAGGGAAAAAAGAGAGAAAGAGGAAAAGACAAGAAGTAGATAAAAAAAAGCAAAGTAAATCGGGGAAATACCTTAAATAGAATGACAACCTGGAGTGGGCTTGACACCAAATTCACTCACGAGATAAAAGAAACTTCTTTGCCCGTGACTTGAAAGCCGGAAGACTAGGTGCATTTTTCACACACTCGGGCAATATATTCCAAACATGGGGATCATAATGGGGAATCACAAAAGATACCCGAGTGGTACTCCTAAACTCAGTGGTTCTTGTATTATGATCATGACAGACTCTATTAAAAGTAAAAAGATTTTCAAAATCAGGGGTGAGCAGCTGATTCAAATATTTATACGAGAAAATCGCGACTTGGTAATTTCGAATTTGGGATACATCCATTAACTTCTTCTTTTCAAAATGCTTTGAGCAGGAGCCTAATCAGAATCATCAAATTCAGATAATAATTTTACAGCTCTATTCTGAAGTTTTTGTACTCTTTTGAAACATGTTCTAAAATTACTTGCCCAAATAGAGCATCCGTTGCTAATATATGGGTAAAATATAGAAAAATAAATCATTTTCAGGATCTTTTTTGGGACTAGATTTTTAATTCTTCGCATCACCCAAAGGCCTCTGCTTAATTTTTCAGCTATTGCACTTGAATGATTTTTCCACGACAGGTTTTCATCAATTAAAATCCCTAAATACTTCGTTGTTGCTACTCTCTTTATCACATTTTCTTGAACCGTGATATGGTAATTTCCAGCACTAGACGAAAGTCTTGAAAATATCATGAAAAAAGTTTTAGAAAAGTTTAGGGTTAAGATATTTTGCTGAGAAAAAGTTAGAAATTCAGAAACTGCATTATGAATTTTATTATATAAAACATCAAGTGAAGGCGCTGCCAGAAAGAGCAAAGTGTCATCTGCAAACAGGATGATACCAGCCTCTGACAGGTAGTGTTTCACTCGATCAATGAAAATAATGAAAAGTAGAGGTCCCAGGATTGACTCCTGTGGGACCCCGCACTCTATTTTCTTTTTTGAAGATAAAAATGACCTATTCTGAACTATCTGATACCGATTTTGTAGATACGATGAAAACCCCTCCAGACTTGAGCCCTTCACCCCAATCGAGTCGAGAGCTAGAATAAGCTCTGAGTGGTTCACCGTATTGAACGCTTTTTTCATATCCAAAAACACAGCTGCGGGTATGAGACCAGCTTCAAACACATCACTAATCCAATCAACCAATTTCAGAACTGCTATATTCGTAGATAGCCCTTTTCTGAACCCAAATTGATTTTCCATTTGAATTTTATTCTTTTCAATATAATAACTTAACTGGGCATGTATCACTTTCTCATATAACTTAGAGAAAAAAGGGAGAATAGATATAGGTCTTCGATTCGATGGGTCATCTTTTTTCCCTCCTTTATGAAGAGGAACCACTCTTGCAATAAAAATTACTTACAGAAAAGCCCTTAAAGCTAATCTTCCCTTATCTCAGCCAGCCTAGAAGGTCTATCCGTAACAGGTTGAGTGGAATTATTTACTGGTTTTTTAATAAAATTAATCAAATCATTTCTAATTAAATTTGAATATAAGGCAATATAAGACAAATATTCCCCCAAATCTCTAATTAAAGAAATATTACTTATTATTTTGATTTTAATTTCAATTGCCTCTCGAAAAACCCGTTTTATGCCTAAATCATTGCTAATAAGGCAAGTTTCTTCAAAAAGCATTTTATGGCTAGGATTATTATGCTTAAAGCAGAATCAAAAGAAATATTTGTACTATTAGAATTTAAAGCCTTAGTTATGTCGTCATTGTGTTGTTGTAGGCGTGTTTCAAAATTTTGATGGGTTCTACCAATATAAAAATTACCACAGTCCATAAGTATTCCAAAAGTCACTACAAGTTTTAAAAAAATTTGCACACAAAATAATTTGTATGTAGTATTTACCAATAATTTTAAAATCATGAATCTCCTAAACTCTGGTAAAGATATAATCCCAGTTACTCGCCAAAGAGGGGCTTATCAAATACCGTGTGACTTGAGCTCTTTTTTTAAAAAGTTCAAAGGTCAGATAACAAAAATTCCGGTGTCGACACCCAGGGCTCAGGGGCAGGCTTTGTAAGTTATATCAATGGGGCATATATGGTTGTTTTGAAAGGGATGCTCGTATAAGCTTCAGAGAGGGCTCATTTGATTGGAAACTGAAAGTTCTAGTTAATTTTTTCAGAATCCAAAGAGATCCAATGGCAGCTGGCCCCTCCGCTCCTTTTTTTCTCCAAGTCCATCCGATAAAAATTTTGAGATAACGATTTTGTTAAAAATAGTTCATAGGTCAGATAAAAAAAACACCGGTATCGACGCAACTCCCCAGGGCCCTGGAGCAGGCGTTTTAAGTTATGCTCTGGGGGCATATATGATTCTAATGGAAATTGGAATTGATTGGAAATTGAAAGCTCTAGTTCACTTTTAAAGAGTCAAAAGAGATCCGAGGGCAACTACCCCCCCCCCCAAGACCTTTATTCCCAAACCCATCTGATACAAATTTTGAGATAGCCGTTTTTTTAAATGGTTCAAAAATCAGATATAAGAAACTACGGGTCAACCCAACCCCCCAGAGCCCGGAGGCAGTTTTTTAACTTATATCCCTGAGGCATATTAGATTTCCATGCAAGGGATTATCGTATAAACTTCGAAGGTGGCTCGAAGTTAGAAATTGAAAGTTCTAGTTCAGTCTTATGAGTCAAAAGAGATCCGAGCGAAACTAGTCCCCCCCCCCTAGCCCATTTTCCCCAAATCCATCCAATGCAAATTTTGAGATAGCTATTTTTTCTGTCCCCTGCTCAACGCCTCGCTCTTTATATACGGAATTATTTCTGTTCGTTTTAAGTTTTAATGTCGCTCCTTACTTTCAGTTAAGAAATAACTTTTTTTTTAATTTAATTTCTGGACGTTTTTGAATTAATGCAGCTTTGATTTTGGCTTACCATACATGAATAATTAAAAAGAAATTCGCATATTAATTTTCCTTTTTTTGGCTAAATGTCCTTCTCGAAACTTTCTTCGGACGTAACTTACGAATTAACTTACGTAAAGAATTTCTCTATTCGTATTTTTTTATTACATATATTAGGGAGTTCACACCCTAGTCAATACCTCGCTCTTTACGCTAAAGTTTGAATTTCGTTCGAATCAAAAACCCCTGAATCACAAAGGGTGGCTAATTAGAATAGATAGCTCTTTTGAAAGTACTAAAAAAATTTAGCACAAAGAGCGATTTATTGACGAGGGGGTGAATTCCCTCATATACGTAACAATTTCTGTTCGTTTTAAGTTATAATGTTGCTCCTTACTTTCAGTTGAAAAAACTTGTTTTTTTATTTAATTTCTGATCGTTTTTTAAATAATGCTGGGAAATCAGGCACCCCATTCATAAAAATGTCCCTTCCCCCAAGGAAACATCCTCCCCCGTAACCCCTACTCCGACCCTGACCCCCACCGGAGAACAAATTCCTCCTGAAAACACCTGTATACTTCCCAATAACCAATTCTACATGTAAACAATAGGCAAAGTTTATTACTTGCAGCCCTTCCCCCGGGAACTGTGGGGGATTAAGTCATCTTTAAAGACATATTAATAAAATTTTCGACTATGCTGAACAAAATGGCTATCTCAAAATTTTGATTGGGTGGCTTTGGGAAAAGAATGAGCGGGGGAGGGGGCCAAGTTACCATAGAATTTTTTTGGTCACCTAAAAAGGGCACTAAAACTTTTAATTTCCGTTCGAATGAGCACTCTCACGATATTCTAGGACTACTGGTTCGATACGATCACCCCTGGGAAAAAAAATAAAAAAATTAAACACACATCCGTAATTTTTCTTCTGGCAAAAAATACAGAGTTACACATTTCTGCAGAAAGGAGCTTGAAACCCCTGAAGTAGGGTTCTGTGATATGCTGAATCCGATGGTGAGATTTTTATTAAAGTTCTATGACTTTTAGGGTGTTTTCCTCATTTTTTGAAAATAAGGAACATTTTCTCAGGCACGTAACTTTCGATAGGTAAGACTAAACTTGATGAAACTTACATATTTGAAATCAGCATAAAAATCTAATTCTTTTGTTGTATCTATTGGTATCAAAATTCCGTTGTTTAGTGTTTCGGTTACTATTGAGCCGGGTCGCTCCTTACTTACTTAGCTTGTTACCCTGAACTGTTTGAAATTGGTTATTGAGGACCATTCCTGGCAGCTGTTAGAACATCCAACTAGTTTATTGTTCAACAAGATTGTAGGCCTAATAAATTGAACAACGATAGATATGGAAATCCAATTAAAGTACAGGAAATCCAACATACAAGATGGAAATCCAATAAGGATAATAAAATCCAACATCTTGTATTCGAAAATTCAAATCCGGTATGGGAATCCAACGTTTTTGTTTTTCAACAGATTTGGATATTCAATAATGACAATGGAATTCCAAAATGGGCTCTAATATTAAATTTTAGCTGTTAAAATTTCAATTTTGCTGTTGATAATCATTACAAACAATTTTTGTTGAATTTCAAACAATTTTGTTTACAGTGCAGTATGCAAATAGCACCTTTTTTCGATATCCCCTTCAACACACGATGAAATTTTTAACTTAATACCATCAACCGGTCCTGAAGCATTGCTGATTCATCCTCTTTACAACCTATATGGGCATAGTGTATTTCAATTTATTTCAATAGATTTAAAATATTTTCAAAAAATTTCGCCTTAATACCCTTAGGTTTATTAGTTGTAGTAGTAGCACCAGTAAATATAGTAGTAGCAGTAAGAGTATCGTTAATAGTAGTAATAGTAGCAGTAGTTGTAGGAGTAGATGCATTAGTGTGATGATGCAAATATTGTCTTTTGCTTCAACATCCCCGACAACAAGTGTTGTAAGTTTTAATTTAACACACGAAACTGTTCCTAAGATATTGCTGATACGACCTTTTGACAACCTGCATACGGATGGCATGTTGTCATTCGTACAACAGAAATGTTCTCTGAAAATTTCACCTTTATACCTTCATAGGTTGTGGATTTTGAGCTAGCCAGAAGACACTGTGTGTATTCATTTAATGCTGCTTCTACGGTTACTATAACTGACAACACAAATGGCATTAAGTTTTAGGGAACGTTTATGACGAGTTTCAATTAAACCAAAAACCTATATGCATGCAGGTATTAGAAGGGCATATAAGCACTATACGGTATATAAGGACATAGGCAGAGATGCTGTATCATAGTTAGTAATATCATTGATACTTTAAAGGAGCTAATTTGATTGAAAATTAAAAGTTCTAGTGCCCTCTTAAGAGTCAAAATTGATTGGAGGGCAACCAGCCCTTCTTTTTAGCTCATAATTTTCCAGACACTTTCAATCGAAATTTTAAGACAAAAATTTTGTTCAGCATAGCTGAATGGTCTGGTAACTAAATCTTCAGGCTATTGGGTAGGTCAACCCCCCAGAGTAATGCAATTTGCCCAATATGCTTAAAAACTAAATGTTGCTTTAAAATTAAATCAAAACAAACTGTGTTTGTGCTGGTTGCCAATAAGACATCCCAGCAATATACCAAGAACGACTGAGGGTAGAAAGTTAAAATTTTCGGGGCCACTTCTATTACTACTTCTGCTCTTAAAATTTTACTAAATCAGAAGAATGTAATTTTATCCAGTCTGTAAAAGAGCATAGATATAATTTTTTGGGAATGGTATTAACTTTTATTTACCAGGTCAACTAGAGGAGAGACAATACTATTTGTGTCTTGATTTTCAAAAGACTTTATGCTGTTAAAAAATACTGAAAAAGTTTCGCCGGAGTATAAATAGCAGACCAAACTATAAATTCTTAAAGGAAAACCGGAAAGATTCAAACTATGATTTTATTTTTCGCTGAAAAAAACTATGTCATTATAACACGAACATGAATTAATTAAAAAAAATTTCCATAAAATAAGTTTTTCAAAAAAAAGTAAAGAACTCCATTAAACCAAAAATGAATAAAATTAATTAAAAAATTGTATTTTTGTAAGAATTTAAATCCTACTGCGTCATTGGCGCTTTACTAAAAACGAATTATATTACAAATATTTTCTTTTGGACTTATTACAACATTGAAAATAAACATAAAAATTACAGTAAAATGAAATATTGAACTGATGAGCTTTCAGCAATTAACATCATTAGATATCCAACATTCAGTTTGATTTTATTTGTACTTTTCAAGACTGTTCAAGAAATATATAGTTTTTAGTAAAGCGCCAATCGCGTTGTAGGTTTTAGACAATTACAGTGAAAGAGGGAAGCAAAACCCCAACTCTTCTTTGTAGAGATTTTTGCCCGTTTCAAGCAGGATATGCATATTCAATTTAAGTTTCACTCATTTAAAGATTTATTTAATCATTTATATTAGTAACTATTGTTTATTTGGTTGCTAGGATTGTATATTTAATTTCTAGTCGTTTTGGGTTTCATTTATGCTTCAATACCAAAATTATTATTGTTTGTTTTAAGCTTGATTTGTATATTCAACTTAAGCTTTACTCATATTGAGATTTATTTATTGATTTATATTAGCACCTGTTGTAGGTTTTTGCTATGATTGTTTATTTAATTTCTATTCATTTTCAGTTTCATTTATTCTTGAATTGTAAATTCTGGTTGTTTGAGTTTGAGTTATTGTAGATTTCTATTTCTTTTGATCTTAAGTTTAATATGGCCTTTACTCTTCTTTAGAAAACTTTTTTTTTGAATTTTTTTTGTCTTTAATTAGTTTAAACAAAATCTGATCATGCAACAATACATTAGGCGCATGCCAGAATGTCTGTCATATACTATTGTACATATATGCATAAATTAATGTTCCGATAGGGAACTCAGATTTTTTTTTTTATTTATTGTTCTTGCATTTTAAAGTCACACTTATATGAGGCTGGACCTGCAAAATTTCTTTTTCTTCTTAACTATTAAAAGTATAAAAGTTTTAGCCGGTTTTATTTATTAGATTATTATGCATCGAATTTATTCGCTATTCACATTTGTTTCTATTTATAGTACTCTGTTATGCATAATTTCTTTTATTTAATTTCTATAATTTTTAACTTCTATAATTAATCTTCTATAATTTTCTATAATTTTTAATTTCTATAATTAACGACTTGTAATAGTCCAACACAATTATTAATTAATTTTGCTTCATCGAACATAATATTGTGGCACGGAAGATCAAACAGATTTTCTTTAGATGCTGAATAGAAAGTTTCTTATTATTTATTGAATTGTAAGTTAAGGAATAATATATTGCAATTTCGTGGTATTGGAGTTTATTTTCTGAATTTTGTTGGGTTTTCTCAACATGATATTTTCCACAAGACTAAGGTATTCTATTTACACCACTTTATATGTTTTTTTTTTAATTACATCTTCACCTGATTTCCCGCTCAATGTCTCAAGTTGAGCTTGATGTCCTGCAATCTTAAGTTCTAAGATCAGTTCTGTTCTTAATTACTTTTAACAATCTTATTAATTAAAAAACTTTTTCCGCAAAATAAGTTTTTCAAAGAAAAGTAAAGAGCTCCATTAAAAAAAAATGAGCAAAAATAAAATAAAATAATCCACCAAGCTTGAAACTACCACAAATCAGCATCGATAAATAAATGAAACCCAAAACGAACAGAAATTAAAATAAATAACCGAGTCAAACTCAAAACGCGCAGAAATTAACATAAGCTGGGCGCAAAACCCCTATGCCTTCCCAAAGCCAGAACAAAATTTGCACTTTACTGAAAAAATACAAATGAATGTGCATTGTCAGTTTAATATACATATACTGATATTTAGTAATCAAAATGCTAAAATTATTTGATTTATTAAAGTTATAAAAATAAAAAAATATATATTTTTTCAGTAAAGTGCAAATTCTGTTCTGGCCTTGATGGGCGTGGGGGGCTTGTTGCCCTCTAATCACTTTCGACTATTAAAAAGGGCACTAGCCACTCCAATTTGCAATCGAGTGAGCCCTTTTCGAAGTTTCTACGACGACTCCTTCCATACGAAGTGCCCGGGTATGGAGAAAAAAACCCAAAAAACAACACATTGTGCCCACATCGTTCTTTACTTAGGCAGTGCTAGCGCGCTGCCTATGAAAAGGTGGGTGTGAGAGGGGGGTTAGTTGCCCTCCAATCTCTTTCGACTATTAAAACGGGCACTAGCCCTTTGAATTTACAATCGAATGAGCTTTTTTTGAAGTTTCTACGACAACGCCTTCTAGAAAAACCTCATATCCCCCCAGGGCATAACTTAAAACCCTTGCCCCGAGGGTTGTGGGGGAGTGTCCTCCTCAAAAAGATATTTTCTATTTGGAAATCAACTACGCTGAACAAAATGGCTATCTCAAAATTTTGATTGAATGTGTTTGGTGGAATGATGGGCTTGGGGGGGGGGGGCTAGTTGCCCTCCAATCACTTTTGACTATTGAAAAGGGCACTAGCTACTCCAATTTTAAATCGAATGAGCCCTTTTCGAACTTTCTACGACAACTCCTTCGATACGAAACGCCCGGTTATGGAGAAAAAAAATAAAAACCAACACATTGTGCCCACATCGTTCGGGTGGGCTAGTTGCCCACCGATAACTTTCGACTATTAAAAAGGGCACTAGCCCTCTGAATTTACAATCGAATGAGCCTTTTTTGAAGTTTCTACGACAACGCCTTCTATAAAAACCTTATATGCCCCCAGGGCATAACTTAAAACCCTTGCCCCGAGGGTTGTGGGGGAGTGTCCTCCTCAAAAAGATATTGTCTATCTGGAAACCAACTACGCTGAACAAAATAGCTATCTCAAAATTTTGATTGGATGTGTTTGGGGGAATGATGGGCATGGAGGGGGGGCTGTTTGCCCTCCAATAACTTTCAACTATTAAAAAGGGCACTAGCCCTTTTAATTTCAAATCGAATGAGCCTTTTTTGAAGTTTCTACGATAACGCCTTCAATAAAAACCTAATATGCCCCCAGGGAATAACATAAAACCCTTTCCCCGAGGTTTGTGGGGGAGTGTCCTCTCCAAAAAGATATTTTCTTTCTGGAAATCAACTACGCTGAACAAATTAGCTATCTCAAAATTTTTATTGGATGTGTTTAGGGGAATGATGGGCATGGGGGGATTAGTTGCCCTCCAATCACTTTCGACTATTAGACAGGGCACTAGCCCTTTGAGTTTCCAATCGAATGAGCCTTTTTTGAAGTTTATACGACAACACCTTCTATAAAAACATTATATGCCCCCAGGGCATAACTTAAAACCCTTGTCCCGAGGGTTGTGGGGGAGTGTCCTACACAAAAAGATATTTTATATCTGGAAATCAACTACGCTGAACAAAATGGCTGTCTCAAAATTTTGATTGGATGTGTTTGCGGGAATGATGGGCGTCGGGGGGGGCTTGTTGCCCTCCAATCACTTTCGACTATTAAAAAGGGTATTAGCCACTCCAATTTGCAATCGAATGAGCCCTTTTCAAACTTTCTACGACAGCTCCTTCGATACGAAGTGCCTTTGTATGGAGTAAAAAAAAACAAAAAAAGAAAAAAACAACACATTGTGTCCACATCGTTCTTTACTTAGGCAGTGCTAGCGCGCTGCCTATGATTGTTACGGTTATAAATCAAAGACGAACAGTTCTTTGTCGTCTCTGACACCCAAGATCTCCCGTGCACAACAATGTAGATCTTTATCAATAAACAAAAAGACTCTAGTTATCTTCGCTTACGACAGTACCTTTGAAACTGCTTCCAGAACAGAGCCTAAGATCCATTTCGAATTTAATGTTTTGCTTGAGAGAATAATTTTATATTTCTAATCTAATCAAATGGCCCTAAATATAACTAAGTCGAGCTTCCTGATTTTTTTGCAAATTTTTCAGGCTTGTCCTCACGTATCTCAAGTTCATCTTCCAAGAAGCTCTCTCAACAAACCTAGTGATCGGTATGTCTCTGGCCTCTAGGTTCTTTTCTTGAAGATAATATGTCTCTCACGCACCATATTGATGTAATTAAAATGAAGCCATCGAGGAACCTTGGAATTGCTAAAAAGCTCAAACACAATTTTGCTAGAATAATCCTAAAATTCTGTTTCATCGTTTAATTTATTCTTACGTCTGTAATTGCCCTAATATATGTCAGCTTTCCGTTCCTCTTGATTCCACTCTCTATGGTAGATAGTAAAGTGAAGAATATTATCTTTGAAACAATTAGTTCTGTTAAAAATCTGTTGCATGATTTGAAATCATTCTATATTCTTTCATATGCGTCTTTCGTTGTTCTTCAATATGGTGATGTTCCTGCAGTCCTCAGAACTAGTCCACCTCTTCCCTCTTACTATCCTACATACCATCTGCGTAATTCTGGCAACAGTCAAATTCTATTCAGCCGGTTTGTAAGATCAGGCTTCAATCCCCTTACTGCGTCTCATGCTGTGTGTGATACTCCACTAAAAAGTGTCACTTTTAACGACACCTGAATAGGTGCAGTCATAAAAATTGCGAAATATATTTGTTTTCTGGATATTTTTGTTAATGCCCTCGTGCGGTTGATGTCTCTGCGGTTGGTGATACATCGGTCGATGTATTCTTTTTAGTTGATTTCCTTACAAAGCTTCCTGATTCCCTTAAAAGTTTGCTTACTCTTTTTAGTTGATCAGGTAGAGTATCCCAGACAGCATGAGACGCAGTAAGGGGATTAAAGCCTGATCCTACTGACGTGCCGAGTAGAATTTGAATGTTGCCAGAATTACAAAGATGGCGTGTAGGCTCCGACTCTGAAAAACAGAATTTTGATATCAATAAATATATCAAAAGAATCGGCTTAATATGCTGATTTCAAACATAAAAGTTTCGTTAAGATTCATAAAGTTTGATTGTTTGTCATAATTTTTTAAGAACGACTCCAGAAACGCAAGGGCTATTTAATTGAGATAGAAAGCTTTTTTAAAAGTGGTACAACATTTTAGCGTGAAGAGCAAGGTATTGAGGAGGAGGAAAACCTGAATAATTTCTGTTCTTTTTTATTCTTAATGTTAATCCTTAGTTTCGGTTGAAAAAAATTGTTTATTTTATTTAATACGAGGCACAACTACAATTCTCGCCCAAAGACTGCTGAAGATTCACTAAGTGAAATTTCCGAGATATCCGATCGATTTAAATTTATCCAAAAACTATCTATCGAGCTTTTCAGTTTCGGAGAGACTTTAATTTCGATGCTGGGGGTGATAGAACTCCTCCTGTCACTACAATCTTGTTCAATGTAGAATGAAAAATTACATTCATAGGCTATGACTTGTTTAAGACACAGAGAGGTAGAAAAGAGGCGGGACATTATGAGTGTCACCTGGAAATTTCTGGAGGGAGATGGCAAGTTATACCAGGAACTTTGCTTTCACCGAGTTTAAACGATAATATTTTTTATTTCCCTTTTTATATGCAATGTTTAATGTCTTATTGTTTCCCGGGGGTATCACTCCCTACTGGTGGCGTCAAAGGAGATCCTCCCCATACAGCAGGTTTGTAGGAAAAGCTCGTCTTTAATCATAGGCAGTGCAATAGCGCTACCTGAGAAAAGAACGATGTAGGCACAATAATGTATTATTATTATTATTATATTTTTGGTTTTAGACCAGGGCACTTCATATAGGAAAATTTATCATAGAAAGTATTATAGAAAGGGTAGTCATATAAACTTCGTAGGGGACTCATTGGATTGGTAACCAGAAGTTCTAGTCCCTTTTTAAAAGTCAAAGTAATCGGAGGGCAGTTGAGGAAGGGGCAGCCCCCCTTCGGTACAGAATGTTTTCTGTTCTTTTTAAGTTTTAATGTTACTCCTTAATTTCCGTTGATTTTTTATTTTATTTATTTATAGTACCTTGGAAGTTCTTAAGGCACCAAGGACACTAAAAGAGAAATCTGAGTATTTAAGTTGGTTTGGTGAAAATTTACCTAGACCAAAACGAAATGCGTCTTTAAAATTAGGAATATCCAGAGACTCAACTTTTAACGAAAAGATATTAACATATGCACTTAGGTAGTTTATGCTCAGTGGGCGCCAAGTTTGAAAATAAGGAACATATGTGAAATTTGTAATTATAATTAAACAATATTTGAAAAATCTTCCACGTGAATGTTCCGTATCCCTGCCGTGTGTTTGTAAGATTGGATAAATAAGCATGGACAAGTGTCCACTTTTAAATTTATGCAGCCAATGTAATATTGCCTTAGATCTTATATCTTCCTGTGCCGTCAGGGGTTTTAAGGCATCAATGAATGTTCGCCAGTCAGGTTTGAGATGAGCCGATGCGTAGACAACTTCCCAATCTGGTTGGAGAGAGGCATTCAGGTAGCTTAAGCCACGGATGTCGGTTCGCCTCAGTGTGTTTCGAGGTCTTCCTCGCTTGTGGCTTCGAACTGGCTGCCACTCAAGTGTAGAAATTGGAATTCGATGGTTTTCCATTCTTAAAGCATGTCCCAGATACTTCCATCTACGGGATCAGATGGTGTCGGTTATTAGTGGTTGATTGGTGATTCTCCGAATGGTATCGTTTCCGACCAATGTATATTCACAATCCTCCGGAGACAATTGTTGTAAAAAGCAAGAATCTTTTTCTCTTGTTGAATGTTTAAGTGCCAAGTCTCAGCGGCATACAGGAGGATTGGTAAAATGTTACTGTTGAGCAAGCGCAACTTCAGGCGATTTGTATAATTCTTTCATTTCTAGATTCTTTTCAGTCGATTGAAGGCTGCGTTAGCTTGACCTATTCTAGTTATGACTTCTTTGGTGGTAGATCCAGTATTCTCTTTGAAGCTGCCCAAATACTTAAATTTAATAACATGTTCAATTTCCCCACCAGAACATTTGATTTGTAGAGGGAATTGGATGTTGCAATGGGTTTCGTCTTACCTGCAGTTATTTTTAAGACCAAGCTGGCTAGCTTTCACCCTGACCCTGTGAATGAAGTACTGCAAAAATTGCTTGCAACCCTGAACTAATGTTATGTCGTCTGTGGAATCTAAATCGCTGACTGTTACACCGGATGATAATTCAATCCCATCTGTTGTTGTGTTGTGATGGGTATAATCAATAGCTATTATAAATAGCAGTGGTAACAACACACATCCCTGTTTAACTCCAGATAAGATTCAAAACTATCTTGTTTACCCTTCTGGTGTCTTAATGCAGCATTCGCTCCCTTCGTACAATGACACAATTATCTTAGTTATTCTATCCGGAAGCCGTAATAGTTCAGAATTTGTCACAAAGTTTCTCGGTCGACCGAATCAAAAGCCTTTTCAAAGTCGATGAAAGCCATGTATGTTTTGGACTACCACTCTTGACTTTCTTCTGTAAGTATGCGTAAAGTGAAAATAAGATCCACAAAGGAACGTCCTGCATGGAACCCATATTATTCATCTCTCAGTTGTTTACCTAGTTTGGTCTGCATTCTATACAAATTAACATGACAAAGCACTTTCCCGGGCACTGATAGTAGGCTGATTCCTCGCCAGTTTCCAGGAACAGTAGAATCACCCATTTGAACAGTCTAACCAGCGAACTTTTCTTCCATTCAGATGGTAATTCTCTATGTGATTGATGCCTTAATCATCTCTGCCGTTATTCGGTCTTCATCTTGCGATTTTCCGTTTTTTAATTTCATTGCTGCAGTACTTATCTTCATTACACTTGGTGGCTCATCACTGATATTCAGGGAAAAAGTGGTATCGTTAGAATATTTGGGGCATTTTCTGGTGGAGGTCTATTCAGAATTTTCTCAGAGTGTGACACCCAATTTCATTTAAAACCTCTTGCTCAATCTGTAAAGCACCGGAAGGGTCCCTAACGGGGCCATTTTGAGAGCATTTCTTTCCAACTATTGTATTTTTTACCCTATAAAGGGCTCTAGAGTCACCTGTTTTGGCAGCTTCTTCTATAAGTTTCGTCTTCCTTTCAATTTGACAACGGTGGTCATTTCTTGCGCTATTTTTGACCGCTTTATCTGATTCTCTATAGCTGGAAGTTTTAAAGATCATTTGGCTTGGTACTTGATTCTCAAAAAGGGTTTGTTTTAAACATTTTCTGTTCTCTATGAGGGCCCATGTCTTGTCTGAAAGCCACTGATCTTTCGGGCTCTTTATGTAGCCAAGAATTTCTTAGGCAGCCGTTTGAAAACCAGTCTTCTTGTCCTTCCACATGTGTTCTTAATTTGACTGTTCTGGTTGAGAGACATCTTGAAAGCGATTTGAAAGTTCTAACACAAAATTGTGCTTCAATGTTTTGTTTAGTAGCTTGTCTGAGTCAAAAAGAGGGTCGGGGCGAGGAGTTTTCTTTGTATTTCTCCTCAACTTGATTTTAAATTTTGCCATCATAGGTGAGTGATAAGATCCTACATCAGCACCTCTATACAATCGTACATCAATGAGGCTTGAGCGCCACTTACGGCTAATGAAACAGTGGTCTATTTGATTTTTAGTTAAACCATCAGGGGAGGTCCAAGAATATTTGTGGATGTCAATATGAGCAAATAGGCTCACACCAAAAATTAAATCATTGGCTGCTGCTGTAAAATCAACGACCAATTCACCATTCTTATTTCGGTCTCCAAGCCCATGGTTACCTAGTAGTTGGGGGCAATAATCCCGGTCGTTGCCAATCTTTGCATTAAAGTCACCAATGAAGCCTGTTATGTCATGCCTAGGTATATCGTTTGTTACCGCTTGTAAGGTTCTATAAAATTGGTCTTTTACCTCTTCATTTGATTCATTGGTCGGGGCATAGCAAACTACCACAGAAAGCTTGGCATGCAATCCAGTAAATCTAGCAGTGAGGATTCTGGCTGAGATTTAGGATAATTTAGGATAATAAACCCCATGCTTTCTTCGTGAATCGGTTCCACTAAAAATAATACTGTAACCATTTTGTTGTTAATTTGATCCTGCACCATTATATCTCACTTCCGATAAAGCAAGTAAGCCTAGATTGTACACAATCATTTCATTAACTACTTGTTCAGGTTTTGATGCTTGGACCATTGTACGGACATTCCAAAACCCAAACCTGAGAGTATTTTTTACAGTCAGAAATCTTGTCCGGGGACATGTTGTCGTCGTCAAGCCTCTGTGTAACATAGAGGCAAACAAAAATCCATTTGCTGAACATTTGAATGCTTTGCTGTGTATTTTCTCGAATTGTTTTTATAACATGTGCGTGAGTACATAATCCATTTATCGACGAAGAAGATGATGAATTAGAATTAAAAAGTAATGAGAAGGAAATCAAACAGAATTTTCAGAGTGCATTTTAAATTTACTTTTGGCTAGATATTAAATGTAAATATAACATTATGTCAAATAAAGCTTAAAAAGCATCGATGCCGTAAGTAAAATCTTATTTATACAAAATATAATTTTCTGTATTATCTGAAATGAATCCGAATTATCGTGTTCGTTTGGTGCTAGAAAACAAGTTTCATGCATTCGTCTCATCATTGACACCCAGTTTTGACAAGCTTTATGCTAATTATAGGCAATCACATCCATCATAGGCAGCGCAATAGCGCTGCCTAGACTATTTAGTCTCGTTTCTTAACATGCCAGTATAGTGTTATGTCTTCTGGCTGTATCTTCACGATCCTCAACTATTCCATTCAAAGACTCCGTTTGGTAAATCGTTAATTTATACTTTTCAGTAAAGTGCAAATGACGTCTGGTTTAAGAGGTAGCCACCACAATTACCGATGGTAATTATTTCTAGTCATAAAGCATTTTTTACACTTAACTTAGTTTTATGTCTTTGGCACCGTAATTTTTAATGATTCCTTTTAAATGTACAGAAAAATCACTTGACTAATTAAAAATTTCAATTTAAGCAATCTAATTAGTTTTCAGTAAAGCGCACGTGGTGGATATAGGAAAAGTGACACCAAATTTATTTGCTGCAAATTTTGTTGCATTAAAGCTTTAATTTACTGTTCATTGCTGTTTCTGCTCGGATAAGGTTTCTTTCAATTCTAGCAGGAGCGATCACATCAAGCCAGTGCTTGTAGAATATCGGGAGAGGCCTCACTCCAAGGATTTTAAAAGCTCAGTTTTTGCTTTTCATAGGCAGCGCGCTAGCGCTGCCTAAGTAAAGAACGATGTGGGCACAATGTGTTTTTTTTTGTTTTTTTTTTCCATACCATGGCACTTCGTATCGAAGGAGTTGTCGTTTAAATTTCAAAAAGGGCTAATTAGTTTTTAAATTTGTGTGGCTATTGCCCTTTTTAATAGTCGAAATTTATTTGAGGGCAACTAGCCCCCCCCCACGCAGATCATTCCCCAAACACATCCAATCAAAATTTTGAGATAGCCACTTTGTTCAGCGTATTTGATTTCCAGATGGAAAATATCTTTTTTGAGGAGGACACTCCCCCACAACCCACGGGGCCAGGGTTTTAAGTTATGCCCTGGGGGCATATCAGGTTTTTATAGAAGGCGCTGTCGTAGAAACTTTGAAAAGGGCTCATTCGATTGGAAACTCAAAGGGCTAGTGCCCTTTCTAATAGTCGAAAGTGATTGGAGGGCAACTAGCCCCCCCACGCCCATCATTCCCCCAAACACATCCACTCAAGATTTGAGATAGCCATTTTGTTCAGCGTAGTTGATTTCCAAATAGAAAATATGTTTTTGAGGAGGACACTCCCCCAAAACCGTCGGGGCAAGTGTTTTAAGTTATGCCCTGGGGGCATATAAGGTTTTTATATAAGACGTTGTCGTAGAAACTTCAACAAAGGCTCATTTGATTGGAAATACAAAGGGCTAGTGCCCTTTTTAATAGTCGAAAGTTATTGGAAACAGGCTCTGAAACTTCAAAACAGGCTCTGAAACTTCAAAACAGGCTCATTCGATTGCAAATTCAAAGGGCTAGTACCCTTTTTAATAGTCGAAAGTGATTGGAGGGCATCTAGCCCCCCCCACCCCTCCCCCGCCCATCATTCCCCCCAATCCATTCAATCGAAATTTTTAGATAGCTATTTCGTTCAGCGTTGTTGATTTTCTGATAGAAAATATATTTTTGAGGAAGACACTCCCCCAAAACCCCCAGGGTAGGGGTTTTAAGTTTAGCCGTTGGGGCATATAACATTTCTATAGAAGGCGTTGTTGTAGAAACTTCAAAAACAGCTCATTCGATTGAGAGTTCAACGGGCTAGTTCCCTTTTTAATAGTCGAAAGTGAGTGGAGGGCAACTATCCCCCCCCCCACGCCCATTAGTCCCCCAAACAAATCCAATCAAAATTTTGAGATAGCCCTTTTGTTCAGCGTAGTTGATTTTCAGATAGAAAATTTGTTTTTGACGAGAAAACTCCCCCACAACCCTCAGGGCAAGGGTTTTAAGTTATGCCTCAGGGCAAGGGTTTTAAGTATAGAAGGCGTTGTCGTAGAAACTTCAAAACAGGCTCATTCAATTGGAAATTCAAAGGGCTAGTACCCTTTTCAATATTCGAAAGTGATTGGAGGGCACCTAGTCCCCCCCAAGCCCATCATTCCCCCAAATACATCCAATCAAAATTTTGAGATAGCCAATTTGTTCAGCGTAGTTGATTTCCTGATAGTAAATATGTTTTAGAGGAGGACAATCCCCCACAATCCTCAGGGCAAGGATTTTAGGTTATGCCCTGGGGCCATATAAGGTTTTTACAGAAGGTGCTGTCGTAAAACTTCAAAACAGGCTCATTGGATTGGAAATTCAAAGGGCTAGTTCTATTCTTAATAGTCAAAAGTGATTGGAGGGGAACTAGCCCCTCCCCCACGTCCATCATTCTCCCAAACACATCCAATTAAAATTTTGAGACAGCCATTTTGTTCAGGGGAGTTGATTTCCAGATAGAAAATATGTTTTTGAGGAGGACACTCCCCAACAACCCCCAGGGCAAGGGTTTTAAGTTATATCCTAGGGTATATAAGGTTTTTATAGAAGGCGTTTTCATATAAACTTGAAAAGAGGCTCATTTGATTGGAAATTCAAAGAGCCAGTGCCCTTTTAAATGGTTGAAAGTGATTGGAGGGCAACTAGCCCCCCCACGTCCATCATTCACCCAAACATATCTAATCAAAATTTTAAGATAGCCATTTTGTTCAGCGTGGTTGATTTCCAGATAGTAAATATGTTTTTGAGGAGTACATTCCCCAATAAACCTCAGGGCAAGGGTTTTAAGTTATGCCCAGGGGGCATAAAATATTTTTATAGAAGGCGTTGTCGTAGAAACTTCAAAAAAAGCTCATTCGATTGGAAATTCAACGGGCTAGTGCCCTTTTAATATTCGAAAGTGATTGGAGGGCAACTAGCCCCCCCCCCCACGCCCACCATTCCCCCAACACATCCAATAAAAATTTTGAGATAGCCATTTTGTTCAGCGTAGTTGACTTACAGATAGAAAATATGTTTTTGAGGAGGATACTCCACCACAGCCCTCAGGGCATGGGTTTTAAGTTATGCCCTGGGGGCATATAATGTTTTTATAGAAGACCTTGTCGTTTGAAATTCAAGGGGCTAGTGCCCTTTTTAATAGTCGAAAGTGATAAGTAATATTTTTTGTTGTTGTTGTTGTTTAGACCAGGGCCTTTCGTATAAAAGGAGTTGTCGTGGGAGCTTCGAAAGGGGCTAACTTGATTGAAAATGGAAATGGTTGATGTCCTTTTTAATAGTGGAAATTGATTTGAGGGCAACTAATTCCCCTTCCCATCCCAACCTCCCAATTTCCCATTATTTTTAAAAACTAAATGTTTCCATAAGATTAAATCAAAATGCACTGTGGTAATGCTAATTTCCAATAAAGCATCTCAGCAGTATCCCAAGAACGACTGAGGGTATTATGTTCAAACTTTTGAGGCTACTTCTGCTCTTAAAATTTAACCAAATCAAAATATTGTAAGTTTATCAAAGCTATCAAAGAACGTAAACAGATTTTTTTTTGCGAATGGTATCAAGTTTTCCATTTCAGGTCAACTAGAGGAGGTATGAAACTAAGTTAAACAGTACTATTTGTGTCTAGATTTTTAAAATGGTGTATGTTGTTGAAAATTACTGAAAATTTTTCCCCAGCATACAAATAGCAAGCCAAACTATAAAGTCTTAAAAAACGAAAAGATTTAAAGTGTTATTTTTTTTCCCTGAAAAGACAATGTCAGTAGAAAACGAACAGAAATTAATTAAAAAAAAACTTTTTCCACAAAATAAGTTTTTCAAAGAAAAGTAAATAACTTCAATAAACAAAAATTGAGCAAAAAAAAAAAAAAGAAATAATCTACCAAGCTCGAAACTACCACAAATCAGCATCGATAATTTGCACTTTACTGAAAAAAATATATATGTTTTTACTTTTATAACTTTAATTAATCAAATAATTTTAACATTTTGATTACTAAATATCAGTATATGTATATTAAACTGACAATGCAGATTCATTTGTATTTTTTCAGTAAAGTGCATATTTTGTTCAGGCCTTGGGAAGGCATAGGGGTTTGGCGCCCAACTTATGTTAATTTCTGCTCATTTTGAATTTGACTCGGTTATTTATTTTAATTTCTGTTCGTTTGGGGTTTCATTTATTTATCGATGCTGATTTGTGGTAGTTTCGAGCTTGGTAGATTATTTTATTTTATTTTAGCTAATTTTTTGTTTAATGGAGTTCTTTACTTTTCTTTGAAAAACTTAATTTGTGGAAAAAGTTTTTTTTAATTAATAGTAGTATAAGAGCTATAGGCTCTCATTAAATGCTGGTTCCAATTTCGCCACCTTGGAATCTAAAATTGCATAAAACAGCCAACAAATTCTGGCGCCCTAAAATATTTAATAAAATCACATACAAGT